>NC_143419.1:17172500-17472500 GCF_059467195.1 Physcomitrium patens | reverse complement strand
CCAAATGTTCTCTTAAGTCTTAAAATTGTAATTAGCTAAGAATAAGCCAATAATAAGCTACAAAGTGAAACCATGGCTTTACTTCAATTATAATACTAAAGTCTTGTGTTTTTCTATAAATCTTCTTAACAAAAGAAACTCTATTGTAAGCAAGTGCAAATACCATGGGCCAAAAAAATCTCTACTTTTATATGTATAATTAACACATTACACCCTAAATTCAAATATTAAAAAAATATTAACCACAAAAACAAATACATAAGATATACAAAAACAAAAATTAGAACCTACAAGTAATATAAGTTAGATATCTAATATTGTAAAAAGTGCACTAAAAGAACTACATTCTATACTAACATACTAGGATGCTAAAACAACATCAAATAGAATAAACATGTTTCAAGATTCAATCAAAATCTTGTATGAATATTCTACATTTGGCCCAATTGTTTAAAACAATGATTTCTAAAAAATCCTTGTTAATTAACCATAACTCTAATTAATCTCTACTCAACTTCATGATTCTTGTTCTCCAACCAATACCACTTCTTTCCCTTTGCTTGTGACTTTCTATATGTCAATGTTCTATTTGGAAAAAAACAAATAATCAAACAAACAAACAAAAACAAAAGCAAACATTTACAACAAAATATCCAAGATAGATTTCTTTGTGTAATTCCACACTTAAGCAAACATGTTATTAATTGCATAATAGTTTAAGCATCAATTTTCAATTATTTGTCTATTAATCATGTGCTCATACAAATTATACATACACTTGTAACAATCTTTAGAAGTGTTTGATTCATGTGAGAACCTAACAAATGTTATTCTTATCAAAGTCAATCAGACTATACAACTTTGTTGAATATAAGTTTTATTTACTCATGTGCACCAATGATGCACATATATTAAGAAAAACATGTGGAGATAACAATATAACTACATTTCTAACAAACATTCTAAAGATAATTAAACATACATATTTTAGAGCTCTTGTTGTAAAATCCATGCCTTAAAATACACAATGTGTATTAAACTATGATATTTGCAAGCAACAAATTGATAAAAAAACTAGATAAGTGATTGAATGGCTTTAAAAGAATCATCGTTGCAATAATAGAAACAGAACTTTCAAACACTCTGTGAAAGCTCTGACATTTTCAATGTGATAATTCCCCTATAGTTATCTTTTGGTGTTCTTCATTTAGACAATTTATTAGCAGATATATCCCGTCTTTGAAAATCAAAATGTGCACATGCACTTTCGAAAACCTTTATATCCACAAAATTATGTCTTCCAACATAATTAGCTGTCGCTAGGATACTTTGCCATCTATCTCTACCATGTAACACTCATCAGTGCTAACATTAGATGCTGTGATTTCCACAATCGCTCTACAAAAAGACTGCAGTTCCCCTCCGCTCATGTCCCACATACATACAGTTCATGAAACACAAATGGTGGGCCAGTATTCCACAAACTTTGGATCCAGCCAACCTGATAATGTTGGCTCTTTGCTGGGGACTGCAACACACTTCCAAACAACCATGTCGGTTTCTGGGGCATGTATTAAATATCATATCCGCATCTCACTTCTGCTAATGATGATTAGACATTGACACTGAACATACCCCCTAACACATGCACGTTTTCACGCCCAGTCGTGGAAACCACCTCCTCGGCTTCGGTAACCGTGTTAGTTCCCACTTCATGGACACGAATCATCGCAGAATGGCCAGTGCGAAGTGCTCCGTTCCTCATGCTTGTTTGTGCCACAAACAAAAGATGGTTCGAAAATGCAACACTATCTCTGAGGAACAACACTCATACCGTCCACACCCACCATCACAGGTTTTCCCATCAAAATCTCTCCTTCACTGCCCGTCGCAGCCAAACCCGTTCCTCGAATCATCGTGGCCTGCAGCGTCGACATTCCAAACGTTATCACGCCGCGTCACATACATATCTCTCCCTCACCTGTCCACCACTCACCCTTCCGCTGTGCGATGGTGACATGTTGCACACCACACTTGGGTTCTAATCCGTGACCCTCGCAGTTCCTAGCTCTGCGTCACAGACACTGCACCTCGTGCGCGGGACCAACGACCGGTTTGAGAACGACTACCCGAGGCGGCATAAACTACTTAGATACTGCTCTGTCCCTCCATTTGCATCCACCTCCGCGGAGTGGCTCTGCTGCTTGTGACCATCCCATTTCGACACAGCATGCGGGCGTGCGTCGCCACCTCACCTGCGGGTCACCCCGTTCCCCAGTGCCCTCACGGCCCGGCACGGAGTCTGACCGCGGGTTGTGCGAGCATGCCTACTTTACGTGTTTCAGCCCCAAAAGAACAAACAACATACCCCACTCCCCACACCGATCCCACACTACCTCCCCCATCAGGCCAACCCCAGGCCTGTGCGCGGCTTCAGCCTACCACAGCGACGCGCATCGCCGATACCATGCACGTTGCAACTCAAATGTGTGCGCGGAAAACTCAGAGTTCCAAAACTTCATTCGTAAATAACCAGCGTATAGTGTACAGGTGCATCTGAAACCAGTCACGTCGTACATGCAGCTCGAACGAGACTAATCTGCGATTAAGAATATCGTACGAAGAAACAAAGGTATGCACATTTTACTGATTCCAGAATATCAACTTCCATTCGACTGCTGCTATCTAGATTCAAGACCAGGCTACGCTCGACGCTGCGCCCTTCCCTTGATGTTGTCAACAGATGCTCCCGCTTTACTTTCCGAACAACTGCACAACCGCAACCACGCACTTCAGTCACACCGCATTTGCAACGGCCCCCCATCTAAACTACACCACACCCCATCTCAAAACCACAAAACCCCGCACGCACACCCGCCCGCCCACTTACATCACCAGTCCACCGCCGTGCAACCCCAAACATGCATCCTCCCAAGCCGTCAAAAAAACAGAACTTACGGATTGCAAGATGGTGGTGTGGTAGGGGTCCGCCAAGTGCGCAAACAGGTTGTCGATGGGGCCGACGTGCGTCACGTTAGCCTGCACGAACGCGCCCAACACCGCGAGCATGGCCAGGCGCCCGTTCTTCACCTCCTTGGTCCTGATCTCCTTCAACTTGTCCTCGGATCCCGAGCCCCATCCCAAGGGGTCGAACCACAAGCCTCCCGGGTACCCGACGTCCGTGCCCGTCAGCTTGTTGTTGGGGAAGATGGGGTCGGTGTTCACGCTCCCCGGCCTCGCAATGTCGGCCCACCTCCTGCTCTCGGCCCACGCCATGAGCAGAAGCTCAACAATGAAGAGGGTGCCCTGGTCAGCGAAGTACGTCGCGTCGCCGGCCTTGTACCACGATGGGGTGTTCAAGATCCCGATCTTCGTCAGCAGCTCTGGGATGAAGATGCCGGCGGCGCCGAGCATGGCCCAGCGGCAGTGCACCAGCTCAGCCTGCACCATCCAGTTCAGACGCCCGGGCTCGGCCGCTGCACATATCCATTCACCTCCGGTCAGACATCGCACACCCCATCCCAGACGTCGCCATACCTACAACCACCATCCCCATTGCAACTGCCCTACAATCATTCTCTTCTTACCGAGGTCCAGGGGATCGAAGCCGTAGTCTCCTGGAAGGCTCCCGTCCAGCCACTTCGGGGCTTCGCTACCTGGAAGCCACAGCGGCCTGTCGGTCTTGTTCCCGGTCAGGGTCGCGGACACGGTCATGTCACCCTTGGCCGCGCCGCACACCTGAGTCGTGCGAAGAGCTCTTCCGGCCAAGAACGAAGTCCTGGCGGATCCCACATTGCTCACCACCTTACTGCAGACCGCCAACCATGCCAAAACTCGTCAGACCTCTAACTCGTCCTAGGTCATACCACCGCAGAGAGCTCACATCATTCCACTCTACCCCACGCTTCGCAACATGGCGCTCTCCGCGACACACCCACCCACCCCTTACTGCCGAATTGGGTCCCCTGCCGCGGATCAAACCCCACCCGAACCTGACCCTCTACAACGTGGAACCAATTCCAGTTCCCCGCTCGACGACACCACCCAAATTCCTGGCCGCCACAAACCCATTCCGTTTCCATGACCCCCTACCTCACATGCAGGGGGCCACCGCGCTCACACAACGCCGGTGCGAGCCGCTCGCACCGCCATCCCAGACACACACCCGTTCCCACCAACAGCCGACGCTCACTACGGTCGCAACCAGCCTGAAATTCACTCTAACCCGACGCTTCCAAGGCAGGGAAGTCCGATGCAATCACTGTAACAGAACACCATTCTACCCACGCGGCCCCCAACAATGCGCACAACAAGGAAATGCTAAAGCAACCCAAGTTATCCTCCATGAGCCAGCTACTCGACTTCTTGCTCGCAATCGTAGAGGGCTCCAGCAGAGCTGCACACCACAGGAAGAGGGGAAGAGAGGAGGGGAATCAAGCTCACACACACCTGGTGGAGGGGGCCGCGACGGCGGCAACGCTGGAGGAGGCGCACACGGCGGACGCCATAGCTGCAGCTAGCTTACTGCTCACAGGGAGGGGCGGGGAATTCTTGGGCTGCGATCGATAGAGGTATGGCAGATGCTGCGATGCGAGGCTGCATGTAAGGGGCGCAGCAAATTGTAGCGCCAGGACGGATCCGAAGATCGCCGGGGCGCAACGCGAAGGGATAAGGACCTCCGCTCACGATTGGGCGCCCCGCCCTCTATCTGCGTCGCCCCGCTCCCATTGGCTGGCGTCCGCCAGGTCCCCATGATCCTCCCCGGCTCTCATCCCAGTTGGCCAGCCCCTCACTTGTGGCGTTGGATTGCTTCCAGCCCAGCCCAGCCCCACCCCGTCCCCAGTCTTAGCTTCCAAAAACCCCTTTACTTTGCATAAAATGCCCAAATTGTAGCAAAACCTTTTTAATACATTTTTCTCTTGCAAATGATTTTTTCTTTGTAAACTTCAGAAATTCATATCTCTTGTTCCATCTGTTTAATTTTTTTTTAATTTTTTAGATAATTTAGAATTTATCCTAAACTTTTACCATAAAAAAATAATAAATAAAAATGAACTATTAATCTACTACTCATCATTTGGCATCTTAGAAATCCTAGCAGGTGGTCTAAACCCTAATTTACAAGCACCCGAGTATTATTTTCTCCATATTTCAAAAATCCCAACTTTAAATGCCACAAAATTTATGTCTAAAATTTAGCAACATAATTATACACATTCTTTGAAATTTTGAGCCAAAATCTTATCAAATTTCTTAAGATAAAGCTCAAAATCCAAACACTAGTAAATCAAGTAATTTACTGCCGTTAGATTGCAAGCATTAACTTCAACTTCCTATATGTCTTTCATATCGGCTTAGAATTCATTAATGAATATATAATAAGTGTAGCTAAAAAAGTATTGTCATTAATCTTAGTTGCCGATCCTTCATTGTTTTTTTTTGTATATATGTATAATGTCCAAAAGAAGAACAATAAGTACAAAACCAACACCTTAATTTTGAGCGCCTATATCTTTTTCATAAAAGCTCTAAATGAAATAAAATTTGTACCAAAATCATAGCCAAAAACCTAAACTTCTTGATCTTAGCCTCATAAGTTTGAATTCCCTTGAAAGAATAAACCTAATTCTTAATAAGGCCTCAAGCAGCCTCCTTGAAGTCCATTCAATATGCCTTTTGGCCAATATTAATAGAAATTTTTATCATCCATCTCCATTCATCCATATTAATGCCTTAACTATTATTTTTACTACCAAAATTCCTCTTCAATTCTTTTTTCTTATTAAATTTATATAATATATTTTCTAAAAAAAATAAAAGAAATAAAACAAAATTTCAAGAGTCACCAATATCTAATATAGGTGGCTTTAAATATATAAAAACTATTATCAACATAAAATCAATTTTAGTAATAATCTTTTAAAACTAACTACTTCAAAGTAGTAATCTAATTATATTTTTGTAACCAACTAAAATCTAATAACATGGCTTGCACTCCATTGTATAGTAAATTATCCATATATCTATATCTATACATATAAATATACATTAGTTTTACATGATAGCCGAACTACAACACAATACCTTACCAATAGAATTAGGTAGACATATATGTTGGAAATAGAGGTGAGAATAGAGGAGATAGTCAACAATGGATTGGCCATTAAAATTATTGAAAAAAGTTGGTCTAACATAATGGCTACAAAATACATTATACATGGTAGCATGGATTATAATTGTTTGTCATCAAATCTATTATATAATATTACTCAAGAAGCCAAAAACAAGTTATATAATTTACTTCCAAATATACAAGTTCAATTTAAAATATCATTCTTCACTTTAGTAAAAAAATTTATCAATATTAAATAGCTTACAACATATTTAAGATTCAAAATTCAATATAAATTTATAAGAAATTTACTCTTAGGAATAAAAATCGTTGATATTATATATATATATATATATATATATATATATTGTAGGCATCTATCAAATCTTATAGATGAAACTTAAAAGAATTCATTTGATTCATCAAAGGCTTATTTGTCTAAATTAATGTAATTAAATTGCTTGATTTTTTTTATGCTACTTCTTTCTATTTTTTAATATTATATTTTGACAATAACACAATGTAAAGAAGACAAGCTTGCTTAGAAAAATATAGGGTCTTTGATTGCAAGTGGGTTGTAAAATGCACAATATTGCCCAAATGAACTCAAATATGAAAGGATAGTTCATAGGCTTCGTAAAAAATTTTGTTTAATTTCTTAATTGTGTCAAGGTGCATCCAAATCCTAATTCTAATTTCAAATTAAAATCTCTTTTTAATAAAATTTCAATATATTTATTTGTTACTAATATAATTTAGGCAAATTTAATTCATTGACCTTAATTCAAGTTATAAATTTCAAAATTTTAAAATTAATAAATAAAGTACAAAAAATAAGAACCTAATCAAAGGAAATATAAGCTACTAACTATAGTCATAGTCCTCAAAATCCTCATCCACAAATGTTAAGGTTACAAAGCTCGAAGAAAAAAATCCTCAATACACTCTTGTGTCATTCTAAGAACTAAAAGATCAATCAAAGATGGTATAGTATTGAATTAAAGTAGCTATTGCTAAAGAAAAAAAAAAAAAAAAAAAAACAAAACAAAACAAAACAAAACTTAAAATAAGACTTAAGACTAGATAGGTATTGACAAGAGTAAAGAAGGCTTCACTCTTGCCTCTATGTATACTCTTAACTAGGAGCTATGTGGTAATATTCTACAGAACCTCAAAAACGTGTTGACTATACAAGACATGTATTTTAATTTGCAAGGTAAGTTTTTTACATTTATGCCACATATTTAGCTTGTAGAATAAGCTATCAATACGTGGTTAATTTATTGACTAAGTTTTTATTCTACCTATCAACTACAAACACATGTAAAGTCAAAGCAATGTCTATAAAGCTTTTAAGAAGCTTCTCTAAAAAAATACTATGAAATAAATTTATTCTTATTTATTTTTACTTAATCACATAGGTAAATATTATAATAAATATTTATATTTATGAAATTATCTCTTTTTTAGGAACAAGTTCCATAATGAGTGGTCATCATGTATGGAAAAAATCCAAGATGTAACAAATTGTATTTACCACATATTCTAATCTTTGTTTTGTTTAAGATAGTTGATAGGTCCTCTTAGCCATCAATAGTGTCCCATACCAATGCAAGAAGACCACCTTATTATTTAATTGTTGTTGAAGCCTTAATAACTTCCTTCAAATAAAATATTTTATGAAAGACATGAATCTCGAAGAAAACAAATCCTCAACACATTCTTGTATTTTTGAAAGGAAGTAGAAAATCACTCAAAGATGATATAATATTAAACTAAAATGGTTATTGTGAAAAATAAAAAAACTAAAAAGTCTTAGAAAAATAATAAAGACTAAAAAGGCATTGACAAGAGTGAAGAAGGCTTCACTCTTGCTTCCATATATACTTTCTAACTAGAAGTTATGTCACAATATTCTCTAGAATTTCTAACATGTGTTGACTTTACTAGCCACATGTCTTAACTTGCAAGGCAAGTTATTTATGTATGTGCCATATAATTAGCTTATTTCACAAGCTACTATACGGAGTTAACTTGTTCTACAAGCTACTAACACGTGGTTAATTTGTTGACAAAGTTTTTAACCTACAAATACATCTAAAGTCAAAATCACATCTATGAAGTTTTTAAGAAGCTTCTTTAGAAGACTTTATAAAATTAATCTATATTTACCTACTTCTACCTAATCATATAAGTAACTATTAGAATAAATGTATATATCTATTGTCGTATTACATGTTATCTTGCTCAGGAATGCACCGGGCATCTAGCTATGGAAGGTGAAATTGTGTTTCACAAGTAGTCAAGAAATCCTAATAAGTTTCATCCATATGAGAAGAATATAATCTGAATTTCAATTTAAAAGTGCTAAAAAAACTTTTCTTATTAGTCTTAATCATACATACATCCCTATTATCTTATTACTTTCATATTTAAGCAATTTAGATTTTTCCTGTAAGTCCCAATCTTAATCAATGAGCTTTAACAAGTTATAATATTCAATCCAACTGTCTACTTGATGTATAATATTGCATGCAATTGTCAATGTAAGTCTTCTATATGCTCAAGAATGTTTAGTCCAATCCAACTTATAGATTGTGAAAAAACCTCCAAAAAATTCACTAATATCACTCGACCGCCAACTTGAAAAGTGAAGCAAAAATCCGAGCAGTGATTTCTCCCTTTCCAACCATTAGCTTTGTCTCAAAATTGGTGTGTAGCTTGATCTTCAAGTCCTTCAAAACCATTCCAATTAACACTTTAATCTAATTGATAGATCTTTAGAAATCATAGAAACTCTACCCAACCTCAAACTGCTATCTTCTGAAACCCTCTTGAAGTAAAAACTAGATATCTCTAAACCATGCTGTTAGATTATTATAAATTTTTTTATACACTTAGCACACCCAATAATCCAAACAGTTTCAAATATTCAACCGTAGATGTTACACCAATTACACGACCTAGTCAAAATTACTAGCCCTAATTATATTATATAAAATCCAAATCACTGATACAAACCTTGTCTTTGAATAATAACTACTAAGTCCTCAAAAATCCTCCCAAAATAATTCTTACGTCTTTAAAAAGAAATTCAAGTTAGCTCTCAAATCTTAAACTTTGATCTTCAAATGAATTCCTAACTTGCCCTCGGCAATCGTTTTTGTAACCAAAGGTCTGATTTCGACCCTGTCTCACAAATGGTCGACCCTCTAGCATCAATCTAACTGATCCTAAGGATTTTTTAGCCCAATTCTATCCTTAACTTGACCCTAGTATCAATCGTATCAACCATTTATTTCTTCTACTCTGATTTTTTCAATTTATGGTCTTTCTAAGTTAGTAGAAGAGTCTCTACAACCTAGAAGGTAAAGTTACTAACTAACCTTCAACCTACTAACTATTAAGATAAGAAAATAATCTAAGAGGCTTTTATAAAAGCCATGTTTAGATACTTCAAATTATAATTGAATTAAGATAATTAGATATTAATTAGAAATTTAATTTTGATTATATTTTTACTATATAGTCGTATTACATCACAACATGGTGACATTACTTCTTCTAGGAACAAGTTCCACAAGGAGCGGTCATCATCTTTCATGGATCATTGCAATTCTTCATCTTCATTTTTATGGATATTATTAATAAAAGGCGTCAACCTTCTTTGTCACATTTGTAAGATTCTTTGTTAGTTTCCATGTGTATTTACCAATATCATATCTATGCCAATAAATATGATATTCTAATCTATTTTAGCACCGCCTTGAATCTAGAACTTCTTCTACCTTGAATTCTTGATTATTATTCACTTCTATAGGAAGAGGTGGAATTTTTCTTCTTTCAAGATATTTAGTGTCTCATATAGCTCAAAAAAGGACACATGAAATACATAGTGGATTTTCATAGACTCTAATAGATGTAATCGATAAGCAACAAGATTGACTTGTTTACTAATACAAAAAGGTCCAAGCCTACGATAGTCCAACTTATCACAAGAATGAATAGTCTTGATATTGCAACAAAGTAACTATACCTTGTCACCTACATTGAATTGTAGTTGCTTCTTATGATAGATATCCATGTAGGTCTTTTGTTGTTCTCGAATTTCCTTTAATTGTGTCTTTATTGTTGTATGTAGCTCTGACAAATGATTTGCTAAATCTATTGCCGTAAGATTATCAACTTTTGAAAAGTCAAAAATATCAAGTCACGGATGATAACCATAATTAACAAAGAGAGGTATTTGTTGAGTAGAAGAATATATCAAATTATTGTGTAAAAACTCTGCCAATGAAAAAAGAGTTGTTCAATCATCTTAATGATAATTGATGATACACCTCAAATTAATGGACAAATCAAACAGGTGAATCAAATTTGTTTATACATCTTGATGATAATTGAGGAATTATTAATTTTGAATAAATGTCACATGATTGGACAAAGTCTTTTACCACCTTTTATATTTGTAACCACCAAAAATCCCTGTATATAAGCTCTAAAGTCTTGTTGTATCCAAATATCTTGTTGCTGAAAAATCATGACATACTTGAAAAACATGTAAATGTGCTTCTCTTTCTAGAACATCTAGGTGTTCTTTGAAGTAGAGTAGATTGTTCTTAAACTTTGAAATATCATGAGACTTAGAAGAGAGATTCTTAATATCATGAACAAAAGGATCAAAAGACATACTCGATTGAATTTGTTTGAGAAAGGTGAAATCAATAGTCAATATTGATTTCATTGCTTAAAGTTGAAAATACTCTAGCTTCAAAAGATTTTTTTTTATTGATCAAAAGATACGTCTCTTGTTTTTGGTATAAGATAAGAGCTTCTAGAAAAAGCATTTGATAAATCTTGTTGCTTTTCAAGTCTATAAGTGATCTAGAAATCAAATCTTGATAATGACATGCTCCGATGGACTTAGCGATGATTCAAAATATGTGTTGATATGAAATATTCAAGATTCTTGTTATCTGTATATGGTGTGATTGGACTTGAAGCATCTTTTAGAAAATGATGCCATTCTTGAAATGAATCCATAGTAACAAAAAGTTCTTTATCAAAGATCTCATAGTTAATCTTTGCTGCTAAAAATTTCTAAAATAAGAGGTTACTAGATGGAGCTTATCATCTATTTCTATTTGTGACAATATTGTACCCAAGGTAAAGTCTAATGCATCTATTTCTATAAAGAATGCCTTAAAAAAGTCAACATGATATAAAGTTGTTGCAGAAGTAAATTTCTTCTTCAAAGCAAAAAATGAGGCTTCAACTTCTTTATTCTACTCAAGTTTGTCTTTATAAATCAAATGTGTAAGTGAAGCTGTAACTTGAAAGAAATTCTTGATAAAGATGTGATAATAATAGGCAAAGTCCAAAAAGCATTGTACATCTCTTACTGTTCTTGAAATCTTTCAATCTATGATAGTTTGGACATTCGTTGGATCCATCATAAGGTCTTAATTGGAAATGATGTACTCCAAAAATTCAACTTAAGTAGTGTAGAATACACACTTTTCCATCTTTGTGTATAATCCTATATCTCTTAGTTTTTATAATATACAACAAATATAAACTTTATACTCTTTTATATTTTTAGAATAAATTAAAATGTTGTCTAAAAAAAAACAAAAAAATCATCAAGAAAATCATGAAAGACATCATTCATTATATGTTGAAAAGTAGTTGGTGCATTTGTGAGTCCAAAAGACATGACATTATATTCAAAATGTGTATACCTAGTTTCAAAAGCAGTCTTCCATTCATCTCCTTTTTTGATGTGGATCAAGTTATATGTTGCTCTTAGATCTATTTTTGTATAAATCTTTTCTTGATTTAGTTGATCAAGAAGTCTTAAAATGAAAAATAGAAGATACCTACTCTTAATGGTGATCTTATTAAGTCTTCAATAATCCACATACATTCATTAAGATCCGTCTTTTTCCTTCACAAATAAGATAGGAATAGTGAATAGTGTCAAGGACAAGAATGCGATAAAAAAATAATTCGGACAAGTGAGCCTTCACTCAAAGAAAGGTAACAAAATATAAATAAACAAGTATGTATATTGAAAGAGAAACTGGAATGGCTATTGCCAAAAGACAAGAAAACTAGAGATCCTTGAAATTAGGCTGGAAGCAAGAAAGGAGTTGACAAGAGTGAAGAAGCCTTCACTCTTGTCTCTACATATACTATTTAATTAAGGGCTACGTGGCGACGTTCTATAGGACCTCCAATATGTGTTGACTTTATAAAACACATGCCTTGACTTACAAGGCAAGTTTTTCTACGTGTGGGCCACATAGTTAGCTTGATCTTCAAGCTAACAACATGTGTGGCACATGGCCAACTTGTTGACCACGTTTCTAATCCAAAAAGTCAATTAAAGTCACCTATGAAGTCAAAGCAACATCTATGAAGCTTCTAGGAAGCTTCTATATTAAATACTATAGAATTAACTTACTTTTACCTACTTTTATTTACTTCTATCTATTTGTATATGTAATTACTAGCTTACATGATTATGTTCGTGACATTACCCCCTCTTCTAGAGACGAGTTCCACGAGGAGCGATCATCATATGTTGAAGAAATCTATGATGCGACGAATTATATTCGCCACATACTCTGATCTTTGTTCTCTTCGAAGATGATTGATAGGGCCTTTCAACCATCGGTAGTGTCCCATACCAGGGCAGGAAGACCTCCCAATTATTTGATCATTGTTGAGGCCTTCGTAACTTCCTTCGAAAAGAATATTTGGAATACCATCAAGAGTTGTTCCTACCTCTAGCACAATCACCAAACATCGGGAGTCCCTTTCCAAATCGTGATATCAAACACATTGTATCTCGTCATCTATTCGAGGAAGAACATGTCGTTCTTGAAGATCTTCATCTCGATTGCATCGTCTTGAAGGTTGTGACAATCGTAATATCTCGTCCGGTAGGTCAACAAATGAAGGCTCTTGAGTCAAATCCGTTGGTTGTTGGTTCTCCATCTCCTGAGTGTCACTACTACAAAGAAGCTACGAACAAAAATTGAAAGTAGAATGTTATCTTGCCTAGATGTTGTTTCTTTTATAAAGAAGGTTTTCATCTTGATTTTGATGGATGTCATCGATGAAAAGCCTCCACCGCCTTTGTTGCATTTCCAAGATACTTTATTGGCTCCCATGTACGTTCACTAATACCATATCTCCGCCAATGGACAAGATATTTTAATTTATTTCGGCGCCGCCTTGAATCTAAGACTTCTTCTACTTCAAACTCTTCATTATTGTCCACTTCTATAGGAGGAGGTGGAGCTTGTCGTCTTCTTGGTATGTCCACTGTCTTGTATGGTTCAAGAAGAGATACGTGGAATACTGGATGGATTTTCATTGACTCCGATAGATGTAAACGATATGCAACTGGATTGATTTGTGCAGAAATAAAAAATGGTCCTAGCCTTCGATAGTCCAACTTGTCACAAGGACGAGTGGTCTTGATATTGTGATGAAGTAGCCATACCTTATCACCCAAGATGAATGATGGTTGTTCCTTTCGATAGACATCCGCATTCTTGAGCCTCTTTTAACTGCACCTTCATCGTTGCATGTAGCTCTGATAAATGAATTGCTAAATCTTTTGCAACAGGATTATCAACTTTTGAAAAGTCAAAAGTATCAAGTCATGGATGATAACCATAATTAGCAAAAAAAGGTGTTTATTTTATAGAAGAATGTACCGTGTTATTATAAGCAAACTCTGCCAATGGCAAAAGAGTTGTCCAATCATCTTGTTGGTAATTAATGGTACATCTTAAATATTGCTCCAAAACTTGATTAACACGCTCCGTTTGTCCATCAGTTTGAGGATGGAATGCCGAAGATAGTTTTATATCCACTTTAAAAATCTTGAAAAGAGTCCGCCAAAATCTTGATACAAATTGAGTTTCCCTATCTGATATAATATCCTTGGATAATCCATGATAGCGATAGATATTGTCAAGAAAGAGCATAGCTGTTTCTTCACCTGTAATAGATTTTGTACATGGTACAAAATGTGCCATCTTAGTAAAATGATCTACTATAACAAATATAAAGTCATAAGAACCTGAGATTGGAAGATCCATGATGAAGTCCATAGAAACAGAAGACCATGGTTGTTCTGGAATACATAATGGCTGAAGAAGTCCAAAAGGTCGATGACGAGGAGTTTTTGATCTTGAGCAAACACCACATGATTGTACAAAATCTTTAACTGCCTTCCACATTTGAGGCCACCAAAAATCCCTAGATATCAGCTCCAAAGTCTTATTATATCCAAAATATCCTACTGCTGGGAAGTCATGACGAGCTTGAAGAACACGTAAACGTGCTTCTCCTTTTGGAACATATAGGCATCCTTCGAAATAGAGTAGGTTGTTCTTGAATTCAAATTTAGAGGGATCATGAGATTTAGAAGAATTATTCTTGATATCATGAACAAGAGGGTCTGAAGACATACTTAACTGGACTTGCTTAAAAAAAATAAAATCAACAGTCAATGTTGATTTTATTGCTCGAAGATGAAATTGCTCGAGCTTTCAAGAGAACCGTTCTTTGTTGTTCAAAAGCTGCATCTCGTTCGTTTGGTATATGATTAGAACGTCTAGACAAGACATCGATCAAACCTTGTTATTTTCCTAGCCGATAAGTGATGATGAACTCGAATTTTGATAAAGACATGCTCCAACGAGCTTGGCGACGATTTAATATGCGTGCTGATATAAAATATTTGAGGTTCTTGTGATCCATATATACGGTGACTGGACTGGAAGCGCCTTCTAGATAATGATGCCATTCTTGAAAAGAATCCACAATTGCAAGAAGTTCTTTGTCGTGGATCTCATAATTGATTTCTACTGCTGAGAATTTTCTTGAATGAAAGGCTACTGGATGAACTTTGTCATCTGTTCCCATTTGTGATAAAACCGCACCCAGAGCAAAGTCCAATGCATCTGTTTCCATAAAGAATGCTTTGGAAAAATCAACATGATACAAGATTGGTACAGAAACAAACGTTGTCTTCAAAGATTCAAAAGCAACTTCTGCTTCTTGATTCCATTGGAGTTTGTCTTTATAAGTCAAACGTGTAAGTGGAGCTGCAACTCGAGAGAAGTCTTTGATGAAGATCTGATAGTAGTTGGCAAATTCCAAAAAACATTGGACATCTCATACCATTTTTGGGATCTTCCAGTCTATAATAGTTTGAACTTTCTTAGGATCCATCATAAGTCCATCATTTAAAATAATGTAACCTAAGAAATTGACTTGAGTAGTGTGGAATACACACTTTTCTATCTTGGCATAGAGTCCTGCATCTCTTAATTTTTGTAACACACGACGAACATGAAGTTCATGTTCTTCTAGATTCTTAGAATAGATCAAGATGTTGTCTAGATAACAGACCACAATATCGTCCAAAAACTCTCTAAAAATATTATTCATTAGATGTTGAAAAGCTGCTGGTACATTTATAAGTCCAAAAGGCATGATGTTGTATTCAAAATGCCCATACCTAGTTCGAAACGCAGTCTTCCATTCATCTCCTTCTTTGATGCGTACTAGATTGTATGCTCTTCGAAGATCTATTTTTGTATAGATCTTAGCTTGATTCAGCTGATCAAGAAGTCCAAATATTAAAGGTAGTGGATACCTATTCTTGATGGTAATCTTGTTGAATCCTCGATAATCAATACACATCCGCAATGATCCATCTTTTTTCTTCACAAATAGAATTGGAGCTCCTGCCGGAGATTTAGAATGGCGTATGAAATTCTTAGCTAGATTTTCTTCAATATACTCCTTGAGTTCAGCCAACTCATTTTTTAATAAAGTGTAGAGTGGTCCGAATAGTGGTCGTGCTCCTTCTTGAAGGTCAATTGAGCAATCATAGGGACGATGTTCCGGGAGTGTATCTGTATTTTTTTTTCAAATACATCTTGAAATTCTTGATATTGGCTTAGAATGCCACTTGAAGTCTTTTCACCAGTAGAAATAATTAATAAAAGAATCTATGTTTATAATTTCTAGAAGCTATTATAAATAGTATTCTAAGTACTTTGTATTCAAAATATGCTTTAATATTGAAATCTGAAATAGTTTGTTTTTATAGAGTTGAAACCCACTAGACTACATAAATACTTACAAAACATCATTTTATCTTCCACAGCCTGACGTGCGATGGGTTCTCAAGTTAGACAATACTTAATGTGTCACCATGCATCTAGAATCATGTACAATAATCAATAAAGGTCTTATTCTCTCCTCTAAACTCTCATCTTGTTTTACAATAAATATCTATTTATGACCAAAAAATCACAAATTGTTAGCCTTTTTGATTCAAGGGCCTCAATTTATTTTTTAGATGATGACTTTATCAAAAAATAAGATATATCCTTAACTTGACCCTAGTATCAATCGTATCAACCATTTATTTCTTCTACTCTGATTTTTTCAATTTATGGTCTTTCTAAGTTAGTAGAAGAGTCTCTACAACCTAGAAGGTAAAGTTACTAACTAACCTTCAACCTACTAACTATTAAGATAAGAAAATAATCTAAGAGGCTTTTATAAAAGCCATGTTTAGATACTTCAAATTATAATTGAATTAAGATAATTAGATATTAATTAGAAATTTAATTTTGATTATATTTTTACTATATAGTCGTATTACATCACAACATGGTGACATTACTTCTTCTAGGAACAAGTTCCACAAGGAGCGGTCATCATCTTTCATGGATCATTGCAATTCTTCATCTTCATTTTTATGGATATTATTAATAAAAGGCGTCAACCTTCTTTGTCACATTTGTAAGATTCTTTGTTAGTTTCCATGTGTATTTACCAATATCATATCTATGCCAATAAATATGATATTCTAATCTATTTTAGCACCGCCTTGAATCTAGAACTTCTTCTACCTTGAATTCTTGATTATTATTCACTTCTATAGGAAGAGGTGGAATTTTTCTTCTTTCAAGATATTTAGTGTCTCATATAGCTCAAAAAAGGACACATGAAATATATAGTGGATTTTCATAGACTCTAATAGATGTAATCGATAAGCAACAAGATTGACTTGTTTACTAATACAAAAAGGTCCAAGCCTACGATAGTCCAACTTATCACAAGAATGAATAGTCTTGATATTGCAACAAAGTAACTATACCTTGTCACCTACATTGAATTGTAGTTGCTTCTTATGATAGATATCCATGTAGGTCTTTTGTTGTTCTCGAATTTCCTTTAATTGTGTCTTTATTGTTGTATGTAGCTCTGACAAATGATTTGCTAAATCTATTGCCGTAAGATTATCAACTTTTGAAAAGTCAAAAATATCAAGTCACGGATGATAACCATAATTAACAAAGAGAGGTATTTGTTGAGTAGAAGAATATATCAAATTATTGTGTAAAAACTCTACCAATGAAAAAAGAGTTGTTCAATCATCTTAATGATAATTGATGATACACCTCAAATTAATGGACAAATCAAACAGGTGAATCAAATTTGTTTATACATCTTGATGATAATTGAGGAATTATTAATTTTGAATAAATGTCACATGATTGGACAAAGTCTTTTACCACCTTTTATATTTGTAACCACCAAAAATCCCTGTATATAAGCTCTAAAGTCTTGTTGTATCCAAATATCTTGTTGCTGAAAAATCATGACATACTTGAAAAACATGTAAATGTGCTTCTCTTTCTCGAACATCTAGGTGTTCTTTGAAGTAAAGTAGATTGTTCTTAAACTTTGAAATATCATGAGACTTAGAAGAGAGATTCTTAATATCATGAACAAAAGGATCAAAAGACATACTCGATTGAATTTGTTTGAGAAAGGTGAAATCAATAGTCAATATTGATTTCATTGCTTAAAGTTGAAAATACTCTAGCTTCAAAAGATTTTTTTTTATTGATCAAAAGATACGTCTCTTGTTTTTGGTATAAGATAAGAGCTTCTAGAAAAAGCATTTGATAAATCTTGTTGCTTTTCAAGTCTATAAGTGATCTAGAAATCAAATCTTGATAATGACATGCTCCGATGGACTTAGCGATGATTCAAAATATGTGTTGATATGAAATATTCAAGATTCTTGTTATCTGTATATGGTGTGATTGGACTTGAAGCATCTTTTAGAAAATGATGCCATTCTTGAAATGAATCCATAGTAACAAAAAGTTCTTTATCAAAGATCTCATAGTTAATCTTTGCTGCTAAAAATTTCTAAAATAAGAGGTTACTAGATGGAGCTTATCATCTATTTCTATTTGTGACAATATTGTACCCAAGGTAAAGTCTAATGCATCTATTTCTATAAAGAATGCCTTAAAAAAGTCAACATGATATAAAGTTGTTGCAGAAGTAAATTTCTTCTTCAAAGCAAAAAATGAGGCTTCAACTTCTTTATTCTACTCAAGTTTGTCTTTATAAATCAAATGTGTAAGTGAAGCTGTAACTTGAAAGAAATTCTTAATAAAGATGTGATAATAATAGACAAAGTCCAAAAAGCATTGTACATCTCTTACTGTTCTTGAAATCTTTCAATCTATGATAGTTTGGACATTCGTTGGATCCGACATAAGGTCTTAATTGGAAATGATGTACTCCAAAAATTCAACTTAAGTAGTGTAGAATACACATTTTTCCATCTTTGTGTATAATCCTATATCTTATACCAAAAGAACGAGATGCAGCTTTTGAACAACAAAGAACGGTTCTCTTGAAAGCTCGAGCAATTTTATCTCCGAGCAATAAAATCAACATTGACTGTTGATTTAATTTTTTTTAAGCAAGTCCAGTGAAGTATGTCTTCAGACCTTCTTGTTCATGATATCTAGAATAATTCTTCTAAATCTCATGATCCCTCTAAATTTGAATTCAAGAACAACCTACTCTATTTCGAAGGATGTCTATATGTTCCAAAAGGAGAAGCACGTTTACGTGTTCTTCAAGCTCGTCATGACTTCCCAGCAGTAGGATATTTTGGATATAATAAGACTTTGGAGCTGATATCTAGGGATTTTTGGTGGCCTCAAATGTGGAAGGCATTTAAAGATTTTGTACAATCATGTGGTGTTTGCTCAAGATCAAAAACTCCTCGTCATCGACCTTTTGGACTTCTTCAGCCATTATGTATTCCAGAACAACCATGGTCTTCTGTTTCTATGGACTTCATCATGGATCTTCCAATCTCAGGTTCTTATGACTTTATATTTGTTATAGTAGATCATTTTACTAAGATGGCACATTTTGTACCATGTACAAAATCTATTACAGGTGAAGAAACAACTATGCTCTTTCTTGACAATATCTATCGCTATCATGGATTATCCAAGGATATTATATCAGATAGGGAAACTCAATTTGTATCAAGATTTTGGCGGACTCTTTTCAAGATTTTTAAAGTGGATATAAAACTATCTTCGGCATTCCATCCTCAAACTGATGGACAAACGGAGCGTGTTAATCAAGTTTTGGAGCAATATTTAAGATGTACCATTAATTACCAACAAGATGATTGGACAACTCTTTTGCCATTGGCAGAGTTTGCTTATAATAACACGGTACATTCTTCTATAAAATAAACACCTTTTTTTGCTAATTATGGTTATCATCCATGACTTGATACTTTTGACTTTTCAAAAGTTGATAATCCTGTTGCAAAAGATTTAGCAATTCATTTATCAGAGCTACATGCAACGATGAAGGTGCAGTTAAAAGAGGCTCAAGAATGCGGATGTCTATCGAAAGGAACAACCATCATTCATCTTGGGTGATAAGGTATGGCTACTTCATCACAATATCAAGACCACTCGTCCTTGTGACAAGTTGGACTATCGAAGGCTAGGACCATTTTTTATTTCTGCACAAATCAATCCAGTTGCATATCGTTTACATCTATCGGAGTCAATGAAAATCCATCCAGTATTCCACGTATCTCTTCTTGAACCATACAAGACAGTGGACATACCAAGAAGACGACAAGCTCCACCTCCTCCTATAGAAGTGGACAATAATGAAGAGTTTGAAGTAGAAGAAGTCTTAGATTCAAGGCGGCGCCGAAATAAATTAAAATATCTTGTCCATTGGCGGAGATATGGTATTAGTGAACGTACATGGGAGCCAATAAAGTATCTTGGAAATGCAACAAAGGCGGTGGAGGCTTTTCATCGATGACATCCATCAAAATCAAGATGAAAACCTTCTTTATAAAAGAAACAACATCTAGGCAAGATAACATTCTACTTTCAATTTTTGTTCGTAGCTTCTTTGTAGTAGTGACACTCAGGAGATGGAGAACCAACAACCAACGGATTTGACTCAAGAGCCTTCATTTGTTGACCTACCGGACGAGATATTACGATTGTCACAACCTTCAAGACGATGCAATCGAGATGAAGATCTTCAAGAACGACATGTTCTTCCTCGAATAGATGACGAGATACAATGTGTTTGATATCACGATTTGGAAAGGGACTCCCGATGTTTGGTGATTGTGCTAGAGGTAGGAACAACTCTTGATGGTATTCCAAATATTCTTTTCGAAGGAAGTTACGAAGGCCTCAACAATGATCAAATAATTGGGAGGTCTTCCTGCCCTGGTATGGGACACTACCGATGGTTGAAAGGCCCTATCAATCATCTTCGAAGAGAACAAAGATCAGAGTATGTGGCGAATATAATTCGTCGCATCATAGATTTCTTCAACATATGATGATCGCTCCTCGTGGAACTCGTCTCTAGAAGAGGGGGTAATGTCACGAACATAATCATGTAAGCTAGTAATTACATATACAAATAGATAGAAGTAAATAAAAGTAGGTAAAAGTAAGTTAATTCTATAGTATTTAATATAGAAGCTTCCTAGAAGCTTCATAGATGTTGCTTTGACTTCATAGGTGACTTTAATTGACTTTTTGGATTAGAAACGTGGTCAACAAGTTGGCCATGTGCCACACATGTTGTTAGCTTGAAGATCAAGCTAACTATGTGGCCCACACGTAGAAAAACTTGCCTTGTAAGTCAAGGCATGTGTTTTATAAAGTCAACACATATTGGAGGTCCTATAGAACGTCGCCACGTAGCCCTTAATTAAATAGTATATGTAGAGACAAGAGTGAAGGCTTCTTCACTCTTGTCAACTCCTTTCTTGCTTCCAGCCTAATTTCAAGGATCTCTAGTTTTCTTGTCTTTTGGCAATAGCCATTCCAGTTTCTCTTTCAATATACATACTTGTTTATTTATATTTTGTTACCTTTCTTTGAGTGAAGGCTCACTTGTCCGAATTATTTTTTTATCGCATTCTTGTCCTTGACACTATTCACTATTCCTATCTTATTTGTGAAGGAAAAAGACGGATCTTAATGAATGTATGTGGATTATTGAAGACTTAATAAGATCACCATTAAGAGTAGGTATCTTCTATTTTTCATTTTAAGACTTCTTGATCAACTAAATCAAGAAAAGATTTATACAAAAATAGATCTAAGAGCAACATATAACTTGATCCACATCAAAAAAGGAGATGAATGGAAGACTGCTTTTGAAACTAGGTATACACATTTTGAATATAATGTCATGTCTTTTGGACTCACAAATGCACCAACTACTTTTCAACATATAATGAATGATGTCTTTCATGATTTTCTTGATGATTTTTTTGTTTTTTTTTAGACAACATTTTAATTTATTCTAAAAATATAAAAGAGTATAAAGTTTATATTTGTTGTATATTATAAAAACTAAGAGATATAGGATTATACACAAAGATGGAAAAGTGTGTATTCTACACTACTTAAGTTGAATTTTTGGAGTACATCATTTCCAATTAAGACCTTATGATGGATCCAACGAATGTCCAAACTATCATAGATTGAAAGATTTCAAGAACAGTAAGAGATGTACAATGCTTTTTGGACTTTGCCTATTATTATCACATCTTTATCAAGAATTTCTTTCAAGTTACAGCTTCACTTACACATTTGATTTATAAAGACAAACTTGAGTAGAATAAAGAAGTTGAAGCCTCATTTTTTGCTTTGAAGAAGAAATTTACTTCTGCAACAACTTTATATCATGTTGACTTTTTTAAGGCATTCTTTATAGAAATAGATGCATTAGACTTTACCTTGGGTACAATATTGTCACAAATAGAAATAGATGATAAGTTCCATCTAGTAACCTCTTATTTTAGAAATTTTTAGCAGCAAAGATTAACTATGAGATCTTTGATAAAGAACTTTTTGTTACTATGGATTCATTTCAAGAATGGCATCATTTTCTAAAAGATGCTTCAAGTCCAATCACACCATATACAGATAACAAGAATCTTGAATATTTCATATCAACACATATTTTGAATCATCGCTAAGTCCATCGGAGCATGTCATTATCAAGATTTGATTTCTAGATCACTTATAGACTTGAAAAGCAACAAGATTTATCAAATGCTTTTTCTAGAAGCTCTTATCTTATACCAAAAACAAGAGACGTATCTTTTGATCAATAAAAAAAAATCTTTTGAAGCTAGAGTATTTTCAACTTTAAGCAATGAAATCAATATTGACTATTGATTTCACCTTTCTCAAACAAATTCAATCGAGTATGTCTTTTGATCCTTTTGTTCATGATATTAAGAATCTCTCTTCTAAGTCTCATGATATTTCAAAGTTTAAGAACAATCTACTCTACTTCAAAGAACACCTAGATGTTCTAGAAAGAGAAGCACATTTACATGTTTTTCAAGTATGTCATGATTTTTCAGCAACAAGATATTTGGATACAACAAGACTTTAGAGCTTATATACAGGGATTTTTGGTGGTTACAAATATAAAAGGTGGTAAAAGACTTTGTCCAATCATGTGACATTTATTCAAAATTAATAATTCCTCAATTATCATCAAGATGTATAAACAAATTTGATTCACCTGTTTGATTTGTCCATTAATTTGAGGTGTATCATCAATTATCATTAAGATGATTGAACAACTCTTTTTTCATTGGCAGAGTTTTTACACAATAATTTGATATATTCTTCTACTCAACAAATACCTCTCTTTGTTAATTATGGTTATCATCCGTGACTTGATATTTTTGACTTTTCAAAAGTTGATAATCTTACGGCAATAGATTTAGCAAATCATTTGTCAGAGCTACATACAACAATAAAGACACAATTAAAGGAAATTCGAGAACAACAAAAGACCTACATGGATATCTATCATAAGAAGCAACTACAATTCAATGTAGGTGACAAGGTATAGTTACTTTGTTGCAATATCAAGACTATTCATTCTTGTGATAAGTTGGACTATCGTAGGCTTGGACCTTTTTGTATTAGTAAACAAGTCAATCTTGTTGCTTATCGATTACATCTATTAGAGTCTATGAAAATCCACTATGTATTTCATGTGTCCTTTTTTGAGCTATATGAGACACTAAATATCTTGAAAGAAGAAAAATTCCACCTCTTCCTATAGAAGTGAATAATAATCAAGAATTCAAGGTAGAAGAAGTTCTAGATTCAAGGCGGTGCTAAAATAGATTAGAATATCATATTTATTGGCATAGATATGATATTGGTAAATACACATGGAAACTAACAAAGAATCTTACAAATGTGACAAAGAAGGTTGACGCCTTTTATTAATAATATCCATAAAAATGAAGATGAAGAATTGCAATGATCCATGAAAGATGATGACCGCTCCTTGTGGAACTTGTTCCTAGAAGAAGTAATGTCACCATGTTGTGATGTAATACGACTATATAGTAAAAATATAATCAAAATTAAATTTCTAATTAATATCTAATTATCTTAATTCAATTATAATTTGAAGTATCTAAACATGGCTTTTATAAAAGCCTCTTAGATTATTTTCTTATCTTAATAGTTAGTAGGTTGAAGGTTAGTTAGTAACTTTACCTTCTAGGTTGTAGAGACTCTTCTACTAACTTAGAAAGACCATAAATTGAAAAAATCAGAGTAGAAGAAATAAATGGTTGATACGATTGATACTAGGGTCAAGTTAAGGATAGAATTGGGCTAAAAAATCCTTAGGATCAGTTAGATTGATGCTAGAGGGTCGACCATTTGTGAGACAGGGTCGAAATCAGACCTTTGGTTACAAAAACGATTGCCGAGGGCAAGTTAGGAATTCATTTGAAGATCAAAGTTTAAGATTTGAGAGCTAACTTGAATTTCTTTTTAAAGACGTAAGAATTATTTTGGGAGGATTTTTGAGGACTTAGTAGTTATTATTCAAAGACAAGGTTTGTATCAGTGATTTGGATTTTATATAATATAATTAGGGCTAGTAATTTTGACTAGGTCGTGTAATTGGTGTAACATCTACGGTTGAATATTTGAAACTGTTTGGATTATTGGGTGTGCTAAGTGTATAAAAAAATTTATAATAATCTAACAGCATGGTTTAGAGATATCTAGTTTTTACTTCAAGAGGGTTTCAGAAGATAGCAGTTTGAGGTTGGGTAGAGTTTCTATGATTTCTAAAGATCTATCAATTAGATTAAAGTGTTAATTGGAATGGTTTTGAAGGACTTGAAGATCAAGCTACACACCAATTTTGAGACAAAGCTAATGGTTGGAAAGGGAGAAATCACTGCTCGGATTTTTGCTTCACTTTTCAAGTTGGCGGTCGAGTGATATTAGTGAATTTTTTGGAGGTTTTTTCACAATCTATAAGTTGGATTGGACTAAACATTCTTGAGCATATAGAAGACTTACATTGACAATTGCATGCAATATTATACATCAAGTAGACAGTTGGATTGAATATTATAACTTGTTAAAGCTCATTGATTAAGATTGGGACTTACAGGAAAAATCTAAATTGCTTAAATATGAAAGTAATAAGATAATAGGGATGTATGTATGATTAAGACTAATAAGAAAAGTTTTTTTAGCACTTTTAAATTGAAATTCAGATTATATTCTTCTCATATGGATGAAACTTATTAGGATTTCTTGACTACTTGTGAAACACAATTTCACCTTCCATAGCTAGATGCCCGGTGCATTCCTGAGCAAGATAACATGTAATACGACAATAGATATATACATTTATTCTAATAGTTACTTATATGTTTAGGTAGAAGTAGGTAAATATAGATTAATTTTATAAAGTCTTCTAAAGAAGCTTCTTAAAAACTTCATAGATGTGATTTTGACTTTAGATGTATTTGTAGGTTAAAAACTTTGTCAACAAATTAACCACGTGTTAGTAGCTTGTAGAACAAGTTAACTCCGTATAGTAGCTTGTGAAATAAGCTAATTATATGGCACATACATAAATAACTTGCCTTGCAAGTTAAGACATGTGGCTAGTAAAGTCAACACATGTTAGAAATTCTAGAGAATATTGTGACATAACTTCTAGTTAGAAAGTATATATGGAAGCAAGAGTGAAGCCTTCTTCACTCTTGTCAATGCCTTTTTAGTCTTTATTATTTTTCTAAGACTTTTTAGTTTTTTTATTTTTCACAATAACCATTTTAGTTTAATATTATATCATCTTTGAGTGATTTTCTACTTCCTTTCAAAAATACAAGAATGTGTTGAGGATTTGTTTTCTTCGAGATTCATGTCTTTCATAAAATATTTTATTTGAAGGAAGTTATTAAGGCTTCAACAACAATTAAATAATAAGGTGGTCTTCTTGCATTGGTATGGGACACTATTGATGGCTAAGAGGACCTATCAACTATCTTAAACAAAACAAAGATTAGAATATGTGGTAAATACAATTTGTTACATCTTGGATTTTTTCCATACATGATGACCACTCATTATGGAACTTGTTCCTAAAAAAGAGATAATTTCATAAATATAAATATTTATTATAATATTTACCTATGTGATTAAGTAAAAATAAATAAGAATAAATTTATTTCATAGTATTTTTTTAGAGAAGCTTCTTAAAAGCTTTATAGACATTGCTTTGACTTTACATGTGTTTGTAGTTGATAGGTAGAATAAAAACTTAGTCAATAAATTAACCACGTATTGATAGCTTATTCTACAAGCTAAATATGTGGCATAAATGTAAAAAACTTACCTTGCAAATTAAAATACATGTCTTGTATAGTCAACACGTTTTTGAGGTTCTGTAGAATATTACCACATAGCTCCTAGTTAAGAGTATACATAGAGGCAAGAGTGAAGCCTTCTTTACTCTTGTCAATACCTATCTAGTCTTAAGTCTTATTTTAAGTTTTGTTTTGTTTTGTTTTGTTTTTTTTTTTTTTTTTTTTTCTTTAGCAATAGCTACTTTAATTCAATACTATACCATCTTTGATTGATCTTTTAGTTCTTAGAATGACACAAGAGTGTATTGAGGATTTTTTTCTTCGAGCTTTGTAACCTTAACATTTGTGGATGAGGATTTTGAGGACTATGACTATAGTTAGTAGCTTATATTTCCTTTGATTAGGTTCTTATTTTTTGTACTTTATTTATTAATTTTAAAATTTTGAAATTTATAACTTGAATTAAGGTCAATGAATTAAATTTGCCTAAATTATATTAGTAACAAATAAATATATTGAAATTTTATTAAAAAGAGATTTTAATTTGAAATTAGAATTAGGATTTGGATGCACCTTGACACAATTAAGAAATTAAACAAAATTTTTTACGAAGCCTATGAACTATCCTTTCATATTTGAGTTCATTTGGGCAATATTGTGCATTTTACAACCCACTTGCAATCAAAGACCCTATATTTTTCTAAGCAAGCTTGTCTTCTTTACATTGTGTTATTGTCAAAATATAATATTAAAAAATAGAAAGAAGTAGCATAAAAAAAATCAAGCAATTTAATTACATTAATTTAGACAAATAAGCCTTTGATGAATCAAATGAATTCTTTTAAGTTTCATCTATAAGATTTGATAGATGCCTACAATATATATATATATATATATATATATATATATATATATAATATCAACGATTTTTATTCCTAAGAGTAAATTTCTTATAAATTTATATTGAATTTTGAATCTTAAATATGTTGTAAGCTATTTAATATTGATAAATTTTTTTACTAAAGTGAAGAATGATATTTTAAATTGAACTTGTATATTTGGAAGTAAATTATATAACTTGTTTTTGGCTTCTTGAGTAATATTATATAATAGATTTGATGACAAACAATTATAATCCATGCTACCATGTATAATGTATTTTGTAGCCATTATGTTAGACCAACTTTTTTCAATAATTTTAATGGCCAATCCATTGTTGACTATCTCCTCTATTCTCACCTCTATTTCCAACATATATGTCTACCTAATTCTATTGGTAAGGTATTGTGTTGTAGTTCGGCTATCATGTAAAACTAATGTATATTTATATGTATAGATATAGATATATGGATAATTTACTATACAATGGAGTGCAAGCCATGTTATTAGATTTTAGTTGGTTACAAAAATATAATTAGATTACTACTTTGAAGTAGTTAGTTTTAAAAGATTATTACTAAAATTGATTTTATGTTGATAATAGTTTTTATATATTTAAAGCCACCTATATTAGATATTGGTGACTCTTGAAATTTTGTTTTATTTCTTTTATTTTTTTTAGAAAATATATTATATAAATTTAATAAGAAAAAAGAATTGAAGAGGAATTTTGGTAGTAAAAATAATAGTTAAGGCATTAATATGGATGAATGGAGATGGATGATAAAAATTTCTATTAATATTGGCCAAAAGGCATATTGAATGGACTTCAAGGAGGCTGCTTGAGGCCTTATTAAGAATTAGGTTTATTCTTTCAAGGGAATTCAAACTTATGAGGCTAAGATCAAGAAGTTTAGGTTTTTGGCTATGATTTTGGTACAAATTTTATTTCATTTAGAGCTTTTATGAAAAAGATATAGGCGCTCAAAATTAAGGTGTTGGTTTTGTACTTATTGTTCTTCTTTTGGACATTATACATATATACAAAAAAAAACAATGAAGGATCGGCAACTAAGATTAATGACAATACTTTTTTAGCTACACTTATTATATATTCATTAATGAATTCTAAGCCGATATGAAAGACATATAGGAAGTTGAAGTTAATGCTTGCAATCTAACGGCAGTAAATTACTTGATTTACTAGTGTTTGGATTTTGAGCTTTATCTTAAGAAATTTGATAAGATTTTGGCTCAAAATTTCAAAGAATGTGTATAATTATGTTGCTAAATTTTAGACATAAATTTTGTGGCATTTAAAGTTGGGATTTTTGAAATATGGAGAAAATAATACTCGGGTGCTTGTAAATTAGGGTTTAGACCACCTGCTAGGATTTCTAAGATGCCAAATGATGAGTAGTAGATTAATAGTTCATTTTTATTTATTATTTTTTTATGGTAAAAGTTTAGGATAAATTCTAAATTATCTAAAAAATTAAAAAAAAATTAAACAGATGGAACAAGAGATATGAATTTCTGAAGTTTACAAAGAAAAAATCATTTGCAAGAGAAAAATGTATTAAAAAGGTTTTGCTACAATTTGGGCATTTTATGCAAAGTAAAGGGGTTTTTGGAAGCTAAGACTGGGGACGGGGTGGGGCTGGGCTGGGCTGGAAGCAATCCAACGCCACAAGTGAGGGGCTGGCCAACTGGGATGAGAGCCGGGGAGGATCATGGGGACCTGGCGGACGCCAGCCAATGGGAGCGGGGCGACGCAGATAGAGGGCGGGGCGCCCAATCGTGAGCGGAGGTCCTTATCCCTTCGCGTTGCGCCCCGGCGATCTTCGGATCCGTCCTGGCGCTACAATTTGCTGCGCCCCTTACATGCAGCCTCGCATCGCAGCATCTGCCATACCTCTATCGATCGCAGCCCAAGAATTCCCCGCCCCTCCCTGTGAGCAGTAAGCTAGCTGCAGCTATGGCGTCCGCCGTGTGCGCCTCCTCCAGCGTTGCCGCCGTCGCGGCCCCCCCCACCAGGTGTGTGTGAGCTTGATTCCCCTCCTCTCTTCCCCTCTTCCTGTGGTGTGCAGCTCTGCTGGAGCCCTCTACGATTGCGAGCAAGAAGTCGAGTAGCTGGCTCATGGAGGATAACTTGGGTTGCTTTAGCATTTCCTTGTTGTGCGCATTGTTGGGGGCCGCGTGGGTAGAATGGTGTTCTGTTACAGTGATTGCATCGGACTTCCCTGCCTTGGAAGCGTCGGGTTAGAGTGAATTTCAGGCTGGTTGCGACCGTAGTGAGCGTCGGCTGTTGGTGGGAACGGGTGTGTGTCTGGGATGGCGGTGCGAGCGGCTCGCACCGGCGTTGTGTGAGCGCGGTGGCCCCCTGCATGTGAGGTAGGGGGTCATGGAAACGGAATGGGTTTGTGGCGGCCAGGAATTTGGGTGGTGTCGTCGAGCGGGGAACTGGAATTGGTTCCACGTTGTAGAGGGTCAGGTTCGGGTGGGGTTTGATCCGCGGCAGGGGACCCAATTCGGCAGTAAGGGGTGGGTGGGTGTGTCGCGGAGAGCGCCATGTTGCGAAGCGTGGGGTAGAGTGGAATGATGTGAGCTCTCTGCGGTGGTATGACCTAGGACGAGTTAGAGGTCTGACGAGTTTTGGCATGGTTGGCGGTCTGCAGTAAGGTGGTGAGCAATGTGGGATCCGCCAGGACTTCGTTCTTGGCCGGAAGAGCTCTTCGCACGACTCAGGTGTGCGGCGCGGCCAAGGGTGACATGACCGTGTCCGCGACCCTGACCGGGAACAAGACCGACAGGCCGCTGTGGCTTCCAGGTAGCGAAGCCCCGAAGTGGCTGGACGGGAGCCTTCCAGGAGACTACGGCTTCGATCCCCTGGACCTCGGTAAGAAGAGAATGATTGTAGGGCAGTTGCAATGGGGATGGTGGTTGTAGGTATGGCGACGTCTGGGATGGGGTGTGCGATGTCTGACCGGAGGTGAATGGATATGTGCAGCGGCCGAGCCCGGGCGTCTGAACTGGATGGTGCAGGCTGAGCTGGTGCACTGCCGCTGGGCCATGCTCGGCGCCGCCGGCATCTTCATCCCAGAGCTGCTGACGAAGATCGGGATCTTGAACACCCCATCGTGGTACAAGGCCGGCGACGCGACGTACTTCGCTGACCAGGGCACCCTCTTCATTGTTGAGCTTCTGCTCATGGCGTGGGCCGAGAGCAGGAGGTGGGCCGACATTGCGAGGCCGGGGAGCGTGAACACCGACCCCATCTTCCCCAACAACAAGCTGACGGGCACGGACGTCGGGTACCCGGGAGGCTTGTGGTTCGACCCCTTGGGATGGGGCTCGGGATCCGAGGACAAGTTGAAGGAGATCAGGACCAAGGAGGTGAAGAACGGGCGCCTGGCCATGCTCGCGGTGTTGGGCGCGTTCGTGCAGGCTAACGTGACGCACGTCGGCCCCATCGACAACCTGTTTGCGCACTTGGCGGACCCCTACCACACCACCATCTTGCAATCCGTAAGTTCTGTTTTTTTGACGGCTTGGGAGGATGCATGTTTGGGGTTGCACGGCGGTGGACTGGTGATGTAAGTGGGCGGGCGGGTGTGCGTGCGGGGTTTTGTGGTTTTGAGATGGGGTGTGGTGTAGTTTAGATGGGGGGCCGTTGCAAATGCGGTGTGACTGAAGTGCGTGGTTGCGGTTGTGCAGTTGTTCGGAAAGTAAAGCGGGAGCATCTGTTGACAACATCAAGGGAAGGGCGCAGCGTCGAGCGTAGCCTGGTCTTGAATCTAGATAGCAGCAGTCGAATGGAAGTTGATATTCTGGAATCAGTAAAATGTGCATACCTTTGTTTCTTCGTACGATATTCTTAATCGCAGATTAGTCTCGTTCGAGCTGCATGTACGACGTGACTGGTTTCAGATGCACCTGTACACTATACGCTGGTTATTTACGAATGAAGTTTTGGAACTCTGAGTTTTCCGCGCACACATTTGAGTTGCAACGTGCATGGTATCGGCGATGCGCGTCGCTGTGGTAGGCTGAAGCCGCGCACAGGCCTGGGGTTGGCCTGATGGGGGAGGTAGTGTGGGATCGGTGTGGGGAGTGGGGTATGTTGTTTGTTCTTTTGGGGCTGAAACACGTAAAGTAGGCATGCTCGCACAACCCGCGGTCAGACTCCGTGCCGGGCCGTGAGGGCACTGGGGAACGGGGTGACCCGCAGGTGAGGTGGCGACGCACGCCCGCATGCTGTGTCGAAATGGGATGGTCACAAGCAGCAGAGCCACTCCGCGGAGGTGGATGCAAATGGAGGGACAGAGCAGTATCTAAGTAGTTTATGCCGCCTCGGGTAGTCGTTCTCAAACCGGTCGTTGGTCCCGCGCACGAGGTGCAGTGTCTGTGACGCAGAGCTAGGAACTGCGAGGGTCACGGATTAGAACCCAAGTGTGGTGTGCAACATGTCACCATCGCACAGCGGAAGGGTGAGTGGTGGACAGGTGAGGGAGAGATATGTATGTGACGCGGCGTGATAACGTTTGGAATGTCGACGCTGCAGGCCACGATGATTCGAGGAACGGGTTTGGCTGCGACGGGCAGTGAAGGAGAGATTTTGATGGGAAAACCTGTGATGGTGGGTGTGGACGGTATGAGTGTTGTTCCTCAGAGATAGTGTTGCATTTTCGAACCATCTTTTGTTTGTGGCACAAACAAGCATGAGGAACGGAGCACTTCGCACTGGCCATTCTGCGATGATTCGTGTCCATGAAGTGGGAACTAACACGGTTACCGAAGCCGAGGAGGTGGTTTCCACGACTGGGCGTGAAAACGTGCATGTGTTAGGGGGTATGTTCAGTGTCAATGTCTAATCATCATTAGCAGAAGTGAGATGCGGATATGATATTTAATACATGCCCCAGAAACCGACATGGTTGTTTGGAAGTGTGTTGCAGTCCCCAGCAAAGAGCCAACATTATCAGGTTGGCTGGATCCAAAGTTTGTGGAATACTGGCCCACCATTTGTGTTTCATGAACTGTATGTATGTGGGACATGAGCGGAGGGGAACTGCAGTCTTTTTGTAGAGCGATTGTGGAAATCACAGCATCTAATGTTAGCACTGATGAGTGTTACATGGTAGAGATAGATGGCAAAGTATCCTAGCGACAGCTAATTATGTTGGAAGACATAATTTTGTGGATATAAAGGTTTTCGAAAGTGCATGTGCACATTTTGATTTTCAAAGACGGGATATATCTGCTAATAAATTGTCTAAATGAAGAACACCAAAAGATAACTATAGGGGAATTATCACATTGAAAATGTCAGAGCTTTCACAGAGTGTTTGAAAGTTCTGTTTCTATTATTGCAACGATGATTCTTTTAAAGCCATTCAATCACTTATCTAGTTTTTTTATCAATTTGTTGCTTGCAAATATCATAGTTTAATACACATTGTGTATTTTAAGGCATGGATTTTACAACAAGAGCTCTAAAATATGTATGTTTAATTATCTTTAGAATGTTTGTTAGAAATGTAGTTATATTGTTATCTCCACATGTTTTTCTTAATATATGTGCATCATTGGTGCACATGAGTAAATAAAACTTATATTCAACAAAGTTGTATAGTCTGATTGACTTTGATAAGAATAACATTTGTTAGGTTCTCACATGAATCAAACACTTCTAAAGATTGTTACAAGTGTATGTATAATTTGTATGAGCACATGATTAATAGACAAATAATTGAAAATTGATGCTTAAACTATTATGCAATTAATAACATGTTTGCTTAAGTGTGGAATTACACAAAGAAATCTATCTTGGATATTTTGTTGTAAATGTTTGCTTTTGTTTTTGTTTGTTTGTTTGATTATTTGTTTTTTTCCAAATAGAACATTGACATATAGAAAGTCACAAGCAAAGGGAAAGAAGTGGTATTGGTTGGAGAACAAGAATCATGAAGTTGAGTAGAGATTAATTAGAGTTATGGTTAATTAACAAGGATTTTTTAGAAATCATTGTTTTAAACAATTGGGCCAAATGTAGAATATTCATACAAGATTTTGATTGAATCTTGAAACATGTTTATTCTATTTGATGTTGTTTTAGCATCCTAGTATGTTAGTATAGAATGTAGTTCTTTTAGTGCACTTTTTACAATATTAGATATCTAACTTATATTACTTGTAGGTTCTAATTTTTGTTTTTGTATATCTTATGTATTTGTTTTTGTGGTTAATATTTTTTTAATATTTGAATTTAGGGTGTAATGTGTTAATTATACATATAAAAGTAGAGATTTTTTTGGCCCATGGTATTTGCACTTGCTTACAATAGAGTTTCTTTTGTTAAGAAGATTTATAGAAAAACACAAGACTTTAGTATTATAATTGAAGTAAAGCCATGGTTTCACTTTGTAGCTTATTATTGGCTTATTCTTAGCTAATTACAATTTTAAGACTTAAGAGAACATTTGGAGTCAAATACAACTAAAGACATAGATTCTTTATTTATAATTTTTAAAAAGATATATTAACTTAAGCTATACAATGCCACTATTTTATTAACCTTTAAATCTATAGTATTTAATTACAAAAGGCCATAATTTTCATTCTAATAAATTCAATGCTACCAATTTTCTAATTTTCTAATTTTAGTCATAAAAATCTCAGCCATGTTTGCAATCAAGGATTAGATTTAGCTTATCAACCATATAACTTTGTATGTGCCTTAGTTTATGTAAGCTTGTAATATGATCTTTAAAAAAAGAAACATATTGTTTAGTAGATCTTAGAGCATTTGCACGATAGGCCTACTTTGGACAACAAAGTTTCTTTGTATTGATATTGTATATTTTTAATCAAAGTTTGTGGTTTAGGATGCATTAGTCTTATGACTGTTTTCATTAAGAAGTGACACATAAATTTGGATTTTTTTTATACTTTAACTTTTTAACTTATTTTAATTGTAATATTTATGTATATGGCTCACCATAGCATATATTAATGAGACTTATACTATAATGTTTAATTTTTTTGTTTTTTTAATATTTTTTTTTGTCATATGTTTTAGCTAAAAGCTAAAACCTAGAGCTTTGCAACTTTGGTAATAAGGTAAAAATATTGTTTGTTAAAATATATTATATTTGGTATCAAATATATGTGTGTGTATATACAAAAGTAATATAGTTTTTTTGGCTTATTATAATAATATACCTAATAAAAATGTTTCAATTGTTTTTGCAAAAATACAATTCTTGATTAGTTTTATGTTTTATCTTTTGTTTTTATGAATAAAAATTTTCTAGAAAGATAATATGAGATTTGTCACATGATGCCTTTATCAATTAGATGAATCTATAGAATAAATTTTGTGGTCTTCAATACAAGATGTTTTTTTAAAGTTGGAAAACTTATTATATTCATTTATAGTAAAGATTTTTTATTTTTGTTTTGTTTTTATATATATATATATATTTATATATTTATTAGTAGCATTTTTAATTTTATGTTTGATATTTTATAAAGATAAAATAAATTTTAGTTCATTTCTCAATAAAAGACAAAAGATAAACAAGTAAAAAAACTTTAATAGAAGCAAATGTATGAACAAGAATAAAAGTCTTATGCAATCTTATTCTTTTTAGGTGTGATTTTTACCTTGTTAGAATTTTTGTATATTGTAATATGTCATTAAATACCTACTTTATGATAAGAAGGATTTGATTAAAATTTAAGCTATTAATTTATATTTTTAGTGAAATAAAAATAATTTGTATATTTATGGCTCTAAATATTTTGTTTATAATTTTTTTTCTTCCTTTTTTCACTTGTATGGTTTGTAAAAATTCTAAAACTTCTTATATCTTTCATCTTTTTTATTTCTGTAATATGCATAAATTTAAAAATTCTTATAAATTATTTAAAAATATCATTATTTTATTTATATTTATTTATATTTTTGATTTTTTACTTTTATATGTTTGTTTTAAATTTTTAGTGATGTGATTATAGAAGTCAATGTCTTTTTATTTATATCTTAGTTAGTATGTATATATATTTGTGTATATATATATATATATATATCATGTCCATTTTTATTAATTAAGATCATTTTTTGCATGAAAATATTAACTACTAGAGATTATTAATCATTAGAAGTGGTACATTGAAGGCATGATAGATATCATCATTGCCATGGTCCTACAATGTAGATTACTTGCCTCCACCTTCATGGCCATATGGCCTTGATTTATTCAATTACATACAACCTTGTATCTATATTGGCTACCTGACTCACGTTAATAATTCTTTTTAATTAATAAGAATCAAAAAATAAAACAATTATAAAACATAATATATCATAGAATAGAGTTGAATTTCAATTTTTTGATTAATTAATGAAGGTTATTGAATTTTAAGATATTAATCATTAAAAAAAATATTATATATATATATATATATATATATAGATAAAATAGGACCAATCTATCTCGAGAGTCTAAGACTCTTTTAATCTATTGTAACATAAAAGATAAAACTGTGCAAACAAAAATAGAAAAAAATAGAATTGAATAGGAAGATGCAAAACCAAACTTTACTAAGAAAGAAGGTTTGAAGCTGTACCTGACCAAATATCCAAAAGGCCTTGGCCAATCCTATTTATACTTTATTTCTATTACCCTAGATTATCTAGAATGTTCTTAGATGATAGATCTTTCTTAGGTCACCACCCTAAACTCTTTTTAGAAGATCCCATGGTAGGTCCTATCTAAATAACTGCCTTAAGTCTTTTTTAAAAGGTTCTGTAGAGGACCCTACCTAAATAATTGCTCTAAGTTCTTTTTAAAATATTCCATGGTAGGTTTTATGTAGTCCATTAACTTAGCCTCAATCCTAGAAACTTCCATAACTTCTCAAATATGATTCCAACTATGTATTTCCATGTATCAACAATACAAATAACTTATCTATACTCTGTTATAATATATATATATATATATATATATATATATATGAATACTACATGTATAATTTATTTATATAAATTTTTTAAAAATATAAATTTAAAATTTATATTTCATAAATAAGTTTTGTTCATATTTATATAGATTTTAATTTTAGAAATAAGTATCAATTTAAAGAATTATGTATATACAAATATGAGGATAAAATTTAGCTTTCAATCCAAATTACAAGATGGCTTCAATTAAGAATTACTTGTAATTGGTGGTATAAAGTAAAATAAGCAATTAACAAGAAAAAATACAAAATAAGTGAAAGAAATGTATTCAAGCAAACACACACTATAAAACTTAGTTGCAATTTATTCTCTTAATTTTCATCGAATAAAATGTAAAAGTACAATGTATTTTTTTTTATTAAATACTTATTTTTATGATCTTTCCAATGGCATAAAAAATATATAAAGATTTAAAGATATTAAATAAATAATTAAAAAAATTAAGTAAAAATATTTTACTTTAAGGATAACTTGCTTATATATCAAGAATTCGAGCCTCAACAAGGCTCACATTTAGTGTCAGAGGGTTACTAAGAGAGACCATGAGGCCTTAGTCTTATCTTCCTAACTATATTTAAGGTGCTACAATCCATATGGAACTTGTACACCTTCCTTTCTATAAGAACTAGACTAGTTACTATTCCTCTTATTTTCTACTAGTAAAATTATTATTTTTGTATTTTTGACTTTATCATGGTGTTCAAAAACATCCAATTATCCTAGGAACTGTGTATGGCCTATAAATCTTTCTCCATTTCTTCATAATAGCTCCTAAGGTGGTAAAACATTTAATTTCACCTAAGTCTTGAAAGATTTTTTTTTAAAATTCTAAAATAATTCTAAAAATATTATAATTTTTTTTTATAATACTTTTATAATTCGAAGATCAAATTAAAGCCAATTTTATAATCTTATTAAATTTTTATAGTAATAAAATCAATTTAAATCTACTAAAAGTCCTATTTCTAATATAACTAAAAAGACATGAGGTTCATTCTCATGCTTCTTGTCACTATTGACTAATATTTATAGATTTTTAATAAATGATATATATATATATATATATATATATATATATATATATTTGTAAAAGGCCAATATACATATTAGTTTTAATACTAATCCTTAATACTCAATAATAAGTAAAAATATTAAATCAATTAATATAATTACTTCCAAGAGTTACTAAGATTCTATTTTTATAACTTTTTCTTTAATAAGACTCTTGTACCTTATAAACATTTTAAAATTCTAATGAATACTTAAATCATCAAAAAAACTCTCTAATACTTATATTTTTATATTTAAATAATCAAAACCTATATTTTTAATAGTTCCATTAATTAAGAGATATTAGTAGAATTCACTATATATATATATATATATATATAGTAATTTTGTTAGGATGAACTAAGTAAATTTAGATCTATGATCTAATATCTTTTATTCTTTTAATTTTTTTGGTACTAAATTATAAATTTATCAAATAGTATTTTATTTTATTTTATGTTATTTTATCTAATTCTAATGATTGATTTTTTTATATTTATTTGGCTTTTAATACAATATATCACTACTATTTCAATTCTTATATATGAAAAAATCATTGAACACTATCAAAATAACTCATTTTGTTTTTATATTAGATTAAATACAGTGATAAAATGTGGCTATTTAGATATTTACATGCAACTTTATATATGTAACATTTTTTTTTACTTTATTTGTAGCTTATAATATCTATAATTTATATTTTATTAAATAAATAGTTTTATTTTATGAAAAAAATAGTATCAAATGTAGAAACAATTGTTTCAAACATAAATCTTATTTTATGTGAATGACAAAATTTAACCTAAAAAGATAGAAGAGATACAAAATAAGAATAATTTAAGCACTTCATGGCAAAATTGATTAATATTTTTGTATAAATTTTTTGTTTATGATTTTCTTAAAAGATAAAATAACAATAAAAAAGAGACCAAATATTATAAATAAAAAGAATAAATTAATTTCCAAAATTTTCTTTTCTATCTTTTGAATGTCTTTGTTTTTTCTTCTTTAAAAATAGATTATCTTTTAATGAATTAATCTAAAAGTAATAATTTAAATGAATGCATACATAGAATATAGTAAATTAATTAAGACAACTCAATTATATGTAGTGGCTAAACTACATCTGGATTATTTAACCGTTTTATTTAAATATTACTTTTATTTTTTGTGTATTTTTTGTTTTAGACTTGTACTTGAATCTATTTAATTTTTTGGCGTATTTATTTTTTGCTCTTAATTAATATTTGATTTATTCTTATTTATAAAATTTTAATTTATTATAGTATCTATATACATATAAATTCTAATTGTAAAAATAATCCAAACAAGTTTTGAAGGTTGAGGTGGTTTATGACGATTTTGCAAAATAATTATTTTTATATATACATATATACATATTTATATTTATATTTATATTGAAACACATGTAAACATATATGTTGCAAGTCTTGGTAGAACTTTTATTAATTTTATATTTGAAGTTAGTGAATCTGTTTTGTTTCAGAGTATTATTCTACAGATTCTCATTAAAACAAAAAACAAAAATAACTTTATTGTTTTTAAAAATACTAAAAATAATAATTTATGCATTATATATCTTCTAAGGATCTATTATGAAGATTTTGGACATACTCAAATTATTCTTTGATGTTTTTTTAGATCATAATAAAAAATTATATTTGTAAATTATAACAATTTCATTTCCAAAAATAGAAAAACTTGAGTCTTATTTGTAGGTCCTACACTCAAATTTTGTGGACATTGTACCACTTTATTCTTTGCTACAATACATTTAGGATCTCAACCATTCCAATAGTGGAGAAGGCAAGAAAATAAAATTTGCAAATGCAACCACACTGTGGAAACAAAGGAAATGCAGAAGACAATTGAGAAATGAAGTTTTATAAAACATACTTTGCAAGGTTAATGGACTTATTCCTATAGAATTTTATTATTTTCTCATTTATAGCAATCTGTTTTATCAGTTTTTGTCTTTTTAATATTTTTATCACACTTCTAAGTTTTTTCATGAAGTCTCAATCTATAATCGTGTACATGTATGGTATACTATGATTCAATATTAAAATATTATATCTTTAATAATGATAAACAATAAATCTCTTAAAGTGTGCAACACTTCATTTCTCAATATAAAATAATATTCTTTGTTAAAATACTATATATATATATATATATATATATACATACATATTTTAAAAACTAAATGAACTACCAGAAATCAAACATTATAATATTTTCAGAAACATTTGTGTTGTTGGAATCCAAAAGTTAGTTCTAAACAAAATCAAAATGATTTTAACCTATTTCCTTCCAACATGTTATAAACTTGGTATTGAGGTTGAATTGTTAAACTTATGACTTGACTTGACTTTATGGATCATAGTTCAACGTCTGTACATGTATAGTTATAATTGGTAACATTGAAGAACAACTTATGATTACAAACTGAAAGTCAATCAGTTATATTGCATCACTTTACTTAGCATAAGTACAAACAAAAATATGGTATCTGGAAAACTCAAAAAACCCTTTTAAAAACCAAAAAATAATTTCATATTTTCCAGATGTGCATGATTGATAAACATTCCATAAATCCACCTACTTTTTGCTTAGAAAACAGAATTCACGTTGTTTTATCCACAATTCAAATAATTTACGAAAATCAAGGTATACATGTTAAATATTAAAGTTCCTTCTTGGAAATTTGATTCTATGGCATATTAAACCCACTGAAAAGAACAAACATTCTCACAACTGAGTAGAGTGAACATAAGACTTAAGGAATGCATATTTAGTGTTGATTACGCCCATCAATGGATTTCACAAAACATCAAAGATATACTTACTGAGCAACAGTAGATGTGCCAAAGATTCAAAATTTGACAAAAAGAGAGAAGAGTGTGTGAAATTTCAACATTATTTTGCAGAAATTCATAGAATATAACTATTACAGGTTATGATAAAACTTTTATCATTGTGATATGAAATATTTCATTCTTATCCTTATGAACATTGAGTCAAATAAATATTCATAAGGCCAAAATATCATTTTGTATTGGTGTGTGAAGTGATTTGATGAGTTGTGAAAGAAAAGATTCAGAGCACAATGTTTGCATTATGTAAATAATAAATAGACATATTTTGAAATGTAACATCTACAAATCTCATCAAATAAAAACTTTACTCTAAATTTCATGCCCATCTTGAATGTTTAAATATTTAATAATATATATATATATATATATATATATGCACATACATATACACATCACTGAAACATCTAAAATTATACACTCATACATGATAAAAGATAATATAAAATGGTTTTAGAAAAAACAGAAAAAAATTGATTTAGCACACGTGCTAACTGTCTTAAAAGCTTTGAAATCATTTTATTTTATTTTATTTTATGTTTGCAAGGATTCCAAATGTTTCAACTCACAATGAAAAAAATTATATTTTGAGTTTTATGTAATTTTAAAAAATATGAACATATATATACATATAAAGCTGTTATTATACTTGATGGATGAGTTTACAACTGACTTTCAGATGGCATATATAGGGTAGAGAATGTTCAAAACTTAATTGTGTGGAATGAGATTTCGGTAATTATTACAAATTAAAACTATACAGGTTTCAAGTATCATTGATTATAATGATAAAATAGCAGAGATGTTGATGTATGTTGTGTTGTAATTTACACATGAAGTCTTGAAAACTTGACTGTTATATTCATACTTAGTAAAATATGCTTGTTACACATTTTCTTTTATCTTGCATCATCTATCTATTACTTATTTGGTTGCAGTATTGAAACCAATAAATAAAAGAAGAAAGAAGAAAACTGGATAATGTCAAAACCAGTACATGTAATAAAAAAACATAGAGTATTGTTCTTGTTTCAAAGTCTGGTAATATAATTGCATTCATTACAACCAAACAGCAACTCAATACAGCAAATCTTACTGCTATAAATCTCTTTCTTTGGCTGTTGTATCCAACATCAATGGCAAATGTTTAAACAAGACAACAGAGTTGTGAATAATACACTCTGCATATGAAATGCAATAAGCTCATCAATGGATGCAAAGAATAGGCCTCAAATTTTGCAACATGTGCTTGAATCATTAAATATCACTGTATATGAAACATTATGGGTGCCATGTAGTGCACGGTTTGTGGTGTTGGGAGGAAGTGCACGAGGTTCTGGAGTCATGCAAATTTATGAACTTGAAGGACCAAAACTCAAGAAAATAAAGCAATGTGAAAAGCATCACATTTTCAAGTGTGGGACGTTTGGAGCATCTGATTTAACAGAAAGGCATCTTTGCACGGGGGATTTCAAAGGAACATTGTTTGTGTGGGACTTGGAACGGATGAGCATGCCCGTATGGCACGTACAAGCCCATGACACTATCATCAATTGTATGGATGGATGTGGCGGATTGAATATTGGAAATGGTGCTCCAGAAATTGTGACCGGAGGACGAGATGGTCGCGTCCGCATTTGGGACCAACGGAGCAAATGTGATCCTGTTGTGAGTTTTGAACCCATGAAGAAAACTACTGAGAAAGTTGGTGCAGAAGGAACACCTAGAGATTGTTGGTGTGTGGCATTTGGAAACTCCTACAACGATGAGGAGCGGTGTGTGTTGGCAGGCTACGACAATGGAGACGTCAAAATGTTTGATCTCCGCATGGGCAAGGTTCGATGGGAGACAACCCTCAACAATGGTGTCTGTGGAATAGATTTTGACCGAAAGGACATCAAAATGAATAAGTTTGTATGCACCACATTGGAATCAAAACTTCATCTCTATGATCTACGCACACATCATGAAGCAAAAGGCTATTCAAGCCTTGAAGAAAAGCTGAAGCATGGCACAACCGTGTGGGGGGTCAAGCACCTCCCCCAGAACCGTGAGCTTTTTGTTACACTTGGCGGTGATGGTTCTATTTCTCTGTACAAATATCACTATCCCGACCAACGGACCAAAAAAGACGGTGACAACTGTGAATATGGTGTTGTGGGCAAAGTAGAACTACTGAACAATGCAAAGTTGGCTCCACAACCCATTTGCTGCTTTGATTGGAGTCCTGACAAGGCTGGATTAGCTGTTTGTGGATCTTTTGACCAGTGCATCCGCACTGTAGTTGTCACTAAACTACATAAAACATAGAATGAAATGAACAAGAAATATGACAGAGGCAGTTTAGAAATACTAAAGGGAGAAATTTGAGTGCATATATTTGGAGCCAATTATAATTGCTACCATTACCCATAAAATAATTCCAATAGAGTTTTGACAATGAAGCAATAAAGAAACAAAGAAACCGTATGGAGTATCACTATTCTGCATCGGACTGAAATACAGATGCAAATCTTTCATACAAATATTTCTGTGGAAATTTTCCAATCAGCTGTTAGAATACATGAATGTGTGTATGTAATTTTAGTGGTACAGTTCGTAACCAACAATAATGAATCTATTGGAATACCATTTGTCATTGTTAAAGATCTGTTTGTTTCATTCAGCTTGCTTCAAACACAGAGGAATGGAGTTTACTTGGTGCATGTTATATTTTTATGAAACCTTATATTCTAACTGTGATTTTTGACACATTGAAAATATTAAAATAAAAAACTAAGTGTGCAGCTGTGTCCCTTGTACTCATTTGTGGCACACTGAAGAATGAAACATGATGATTCTTACTCCATGTCTAATTGATGATAGGTTAGCTGATAATATGAGCAACAAATGTCAGGAACATGTACTTTTAAATGTTTCTTCTTGTTGATTAACTTCTGTTTCTGCAAATTACAAACTTCAAATTGCTAAGAGTGAATTTTTGAAAAGTAGTTGAATTTTCTATGAAATAAATTGGTTAGGTTAGCAAAAACAATTGTTGATGCGTAGTTTATAAGTAAGAGGTCCTGTAAACATCAGTCTTAGATGTACAATTTCAACTCTGCAAAATGAATGACAATCTCCAAATAAGTGTTATGTTCAAGCACCATTGTGAGGCTATTCATTTTTTTATCACTGCAAACATGAATCATGGAGAAATACGAGGACAAAATCATGAATTCATCAGATTCAAATATTGAAATTGAATGGGCTTGTTAACCTTTGACAACAAGTTTATTGCATGCGGAATATATTATGATTAGTTTTTGTTATAGCTTATTTTGAGAACCAATCAAGAATTTTTTACTGTGTATGTAGACGTTTCCCCTCTTCGCAAGTAGAGTGTGTTAATGACTTATTCAGCGAGGTTGTCTTCAAAACAGAAGGGTCTGTGCAAAGTACAGTATCCTCTGGAGCCGCTGGGGATCGCAAATCTTGGTAGACAGGTCCCACTCCTTCGATTAACAACCTCGGCTCCTTTCCAGTTCGGTGAAGATCAAAATATCCATGAGCTAGTTGGTCGTGGATTATTGCTCCAATGACGTCGTGTGTGTGGCCGCAAAAGAGTTGGCCACCAGTCCATGTCTACAACTATTAACCAAGTCACCAATTTTGTTTCCATTATGAAATTTTAACCTAAACGTGAGATTATAGCGTAAGAATAAGGTCGAGGGTACAACGCAGGTTTGCAAGATGAGGTCGCCATCGCACTGCAGAACTTCAGAAGCTTCAAGATCTATTGGAGCTCAAGTCCTTTGAGGTGGAACTTCTTTCCGACATGATGCAATCAACCTGCTCAACTCTAAATACCTAATCTGGACACTTTCAAAGCATGTCGGAAAGGTTGTCGTGGGAGTTGGAACTCAAGTAACATCAGCTGATCTTGCTCTCAACCTCTCATCAACAGAGTCAAGAGTTACTGTATGAATCCAATTTTGTGGAAGATCAGCTTCAGGCGGAGCTTTTAGACCTGGAAAAAGAGGTTTCAAAAAGCGAGTGTCATATTGCACTTGATGCGTAAACAATTAGTCAACTGGATGAGAGTGTGGAACACCTACAATCAGACCTTCAGCTCAAAGGATAGCTTTTGCATGGGCTTGAGTTTGACATCAGACTCCCGCAAGAGCATGCTGCTGAGGAAACTGACTTCAAACAGGAGATTATCGAAACAAATTCCAGAACTCGTGAGCTTGAGGGAGAAGTTCAGAGAAAGTGCGAAGAGCTGAAGGAATTGAGCTCAGCGGAAACTCTTATTAAGGAGCAGCTTGCACTCAAAGGCGCAGCGATAAATCATATGGAGGAGGAATTGGAGAACTTGCAAACTCGTGTTGGACATGCAACCATTGAAAGTCAAGGTTATGTAGTTGCAAACAGATGTGAGTGCAAAGGAAGAAGAATTAGCAAACAAAGCCCTTATCCTGAGCTCTTTCGATAAAGAGTTGATGCTTAACAGGGTTGTTTCTGTTAAAAAGATAAACTTTCATGCTTTATTGAGTAAATTTGCACTACTTCGAAGCGTCAAGGGTCACTGCCAATGCCTCCGATTTTCTGGTCTGTTTATCCATTGAGTTTGTGGCAATCTTAACAATGATGTATTTGTTGTGATGTCACTATTGTTGTGATTGAGGGTGTTTGTGTAGTGTCTATTTCAACACTCCCTCTTGCTCTGCAAGGCCTTTGTAACTTGCTAGTGATGGATCATCTTCAGCAGGACCTTGACAATATGAATATTAGAAGGTTCTGCTTTAATTATTTCTTCTTGAACTTGTTGAATTATTGTGAGTAATTTTTAAGTTGATGTTGTTCTTGGTGGGAATTGTTTTACCTAAGGTTTCAATTGTTTGCATTGGCACTCCATCAGATGTATTTAATTTAATTTAATTTTTTTGTCATTGTAGAGTTGACAGAATGTTTGCCTTTGTTTGTATTGAAACTTAAGGTTACAAGAGCTGCTTCCTTTGTTTTTATACAACATTGAACAAGAAGTTCTTCTAATAGAGTAGGGTTAAGAAGATTTTATGCAGTTTGGATAAGTGTTTGTCTTGGAATTTATCAATTTTGGGACAAAAGTAGATTGTAGATAGAAGGTTTTGAGGGTGCAAAGTTCAAGCAATTTACAAATTGGAAATTAGCCAAACTCTATTTGAGAAATAACTTACATATAGAAGGTTATTCTACAACTAATTTGGTAGAATTCCTATTGCTTTGTGGAGACAGCAATAGATAAAATTTTCTAAGGATTTAGTCATGATATTAGATTGTTATTTGGATGTAGGTACGTAATTGATAATTATATCCTCTACCATACTCTTTTCTTAGATGAAATGAAACTGAACTTCTATATGCTTAGTTCTAAAATATAAAATTAGATTATTTATAAATTTAATATAGATTTGATTGTCATTGAGTATTAACGAAGGATCAATACTATAGAAGTGTAATTCTTATAGTAATCTTTGCAAGTATATAGCATCTTTCGTGGCTTTTAAGAAAACTCGACATTTGACTTTTGTTGTGCTTAAAGCTATAGACGGTTGTTGTTTATTAGACCACTCTACAAGTGCACTTTTGATTTTATAAATGAGTCTTGAAATTGGTCTTCGTGTGCCTAGATTCCTTCCATAGTCAATATTTGCATAGTTAACTAATATGCGTTGATTTTTGTATGAAAAAAAAAATATTTCATTGATGTTTGTCTTTCTTAGATATTCGAGAATATTTTTTGTAATTTTTAAGTTCTCTTCTTATGGTTGCTGCTTATTTCTGCTTAGTATATTTAATGCAAAACTTATATTAAGTTATGAAATTATTGCTACATATAACAAACCTCATATAAGTGATTTATATATTGTCATATTACATGCATTCTTATTTGAGAACGCACCAAGTACCTAGCTATAGAAGATAAGTAGAAATGCAACAACAAAAATTCTACCAAGTTTAATAGAGTCTTAAATAAATTCTAAGTAATCTTTAATAATCTTAAATAAGCTTTAACCAATCCAAAAGAAATTTAAAAGAAGTTACAAAAGAAACATAAAAATTTATAAATTAATTTTAAAAAAAATTAATAAAAAATCCTAGAGAAATACAAAAATAAAAACCTTAAAGAAATAATAAAAATCTTTTAAAATACTAAAAATAAAAACTTTAAAAGAAATGACACAAAATCCTTTTAAAATATTAAAAATAGAAAATTTTAAAGAAATGATAGAAAATCTTAAAGAAATATTTAAAATAAAAACCATAAGTAAATCCTAAATAAATCCTAACCAAATCCTAATCAAATCCTAAGAAAATCTTAAGTAAATCTTAATCAATAACCATAATTATTTTAAAACCTCAATAAATATTAATCAAATCATTGATCTTAACTAAACTTTTATTCACATCTCAATTTACAAGCAATTAATAAATACACAAAATTTGAAAAGAATCAAACTCACCAATGAAAAGAAAAGCTCTCAAATCCTCTTGGATGTTGGCCGCCTTTCTTTTCCAACTTGAATTTTGATCTTCCAACAACAATTTTTCTTTATTGAATTATTCAAATGATTTAAAAATTGACTAGTAGATAGGTAACTAAGTCTAAATTGATTTTACTAATTTTTTGCTTCAATCAAATAAGAAAATGTTGCAAGATTGCAAAAATCCTCACTTACCCTAAATTTCAATTATTTTAAACTATAACCTATAAAAATTCTAATAATCTTTAATTTAACTACTTGATTGACATTAAATTTATAAAAATAATTTTATAACAAGCATAGTGATATATTGAAAAAATTTTACTTGTAAATATACTACAATACTCAAAAAATCATCAAATTTGTGAATCTCTTTTTATTTCTTAAAATCCAAACTTATTGAATATACATCACTTTGAAAAGCTCTCAAAATCTCAATATATCTTCAAATCACATAAAATCAAGTCTCAAAAATCCTTTTACAAGTTTTCTTTCAAATCCCTCTCTTCAATCAACCAAAGAACCTTGAAATTGCAACAGATATGTTTTTTTTTTTTTCTTTTTTTTTTTTTTTCCTTGGAATTTGATTTCAATCTTGATTCATAATTGGTCCTCTTTAAATACCAATTCTTCATATTTTGAGATAATCTTTACTAAAATGTATTCTTAATCCTCTCTTAAAAATGTCTATATCAAACATTTATCTCATTTACTTTGATTTGGTTCATTTATGTCCTTACAAAGTAAATAGAAGTCTCTTCTATAAAAATGCAATATTAAAACTAAAGTTTTTACCATCTTCTTATCATTTATCCTTATTTTTTCATTATATCTTTCTACTAGGCTCTTCTATAATAACATCCATATTTTTATTTATTACCATATATTTGTGTTATCATACAACAACATATGTCTATTAACTAATTTTTGATTCATATTGGCTTGAAATTGAATATTTGAGCTCTTGGGGGTTCTAGCTAGATTGCAATGAGCCATATCAAATTTACATAGAAGCTTGTTCACATAAGTTTCTTCATGTAACAAAATCTCATAAGCATTTCCTTGTTTTTGTGCTCCCAAGTAGATTGTAGCTTTTTTCAATTTTATCATCTTGAAAGTATCTAATAGTTGTGATATGAGATGTTGAATTGCCATTGAGTTGTCCCCAATAACTATAAGGTCATTTATAGATAGTAATATGAGTGTATTAGTTGTCATTAATTGAGTAATATATATTATAATTAGCTAAACTTTTAGCAAATCCTTTGTTTATGAGATAAGCATCTATGTGTGAATATCATATTCTAGATATTTGTTTAAGTTCATATAGAGCTCAAATAAATTTGCTTACCTTTTCTTTTTGTGATGATGTTTGAAATCCTAGTGATATATGAATATAGACTTCTTTATCTAGAATACTATTTAGAAAAGTTGTTTTTACATCTAATTGTTGTAGGCTCTAGTTCTATTGGATTGTAAGTGCTATGATGGATTTGATTGTGCTCTAGCAAACCACACAAACATATGTGTCAAAATAGTCAACTCCTAATATTTGCTCAAATCCTCTAACAACCAATCTAGCTTTTAGTTTATTTATTAGCAACCAACCAATGGTTTGCCTCTATTTATTTTTTTGATCTTGAAAATCTATTTTGAAGTAATAGCACGTTTTCCTTCAGATAAGTTTATAATCTACCAAGTACAATTTTTTGTTATTGAATCTATTTCTTCATGTATGACATGCTTGCATCCTTCCTATCCAATTGCTTCTTCATAGGTTTGAGGTTCGAATGTATTTTCTGCCGAGAGTCTGAAGTAATCTCTGAGTCTATTGCTAGGTCGTCGTTCTTTGATCAAATATCTTTGAACATTTCCAGTTTCGATACTGCTGTCAGGTTTAGTTTCAATTTGGTTTTGGGTCCTGGTTTCGTCTTCTGTATTGACATTGACTCCAGATTCTAATCCTTGCTCTTCCTCTGCTGATGACGTATTAGATATCATGGATTGTTGATGATCATGTACATGATTCTCAGATTCTGTAGTTTCAAAGCTGGTGTTGTCTTGTGTGTTGACTGTTTGAGTCAAAATGTGCTGTAAACCAACTTTGGTTTTGTCGCACACAACGTTTCTAGAAATCAATGTTTTTTTGACTTTGGGATTCGAACAACCGATAGGCTTTGATTTGTTCGTCGAAACCCGTCAGTACACATTTCTTAGTTTTTGATTCTAGCTTTGCTCTTTGCATTTTCAGCACATGTACAAAATCAATACATCCGAAGGTTTTTAAGAAACTTACATTGGGTTTCTTGTTGTAGTATTATTTGTATGGAGTAGTACCACGGTTTGCTGCGGTTGGACTTCTGTTCACAAGAAATATTACTTTGTTGATCACCTCGCACCAAAGGTGTCCCGGAAGGTTGCATGCGGCCAACATATTTCTTGCCTTCTCAAAAATGGTTTTATTTTGGCGTTCTGCTATGCTGTTTTGTTCAAGTGAGTGTGGTTGAGTTCATTGCCGTTTGATTCCATGCTCTTCACAAAATTGTTGAAATTGTTGTGGCATAAACTCTCCCCCTCGATCAGTTCGTAAGCTCCCTATTCTCAGTCCAGTTTCATTTTCCACCTGTTGTTTCAAAGTTCTGAATCTTTGTAAGGTTTCAGACTTTGCCCGCATAAAGAACACCTAGGACCTTCGTGAGTAGACATTAGTGACCAGGAAACAGTATCGGGATCTACAAGCTGATGGCGTTGGCATTGGGCCACCCAGGTCCACATATAGAAGTTGTAGTATTCTCGAGGTTCGAGTATCGGATTTCTTTGGAAATCTTTCTCGGTGTTGTTTTCCAGCAAGACATTGTTCACAAACAATTTTGAGTGAGTTGAGAGTCGGCACACCTAATACCTTGTTATGTCGTGATAGATAGCTTAAGACTATTGAAGTTCAAGTGTCCGAATCGATGATGCCATAAGTTTATTAACTTCGGGCAGCTACTTAATACCGTTGTGTCTGAAGTATCAGAGGTATGTTCAGACTGTGCAAGTAGTATGTTGATTCTGTATAGACCGTTTCTTCTGTCTCGGTGATCTGCCATGGTAAGTTTGTTATTTTGACTCATAATCCAACATTGTTTGTTAGAAAATGCCACTATTTTGCCTGATTCTGCTAGGCATCCTCTAGAGATCAGATTCTTTCTTAGACTGGGCACATAAAGAACTTCTTTCAGTTTTATTTTTCCTTCAACAGTACATAAAGTGGCAATGCCGGTGTCTTCTATTACATGTTTTTCTCCTCCTACTGTTGTAACATTTCCATGATTGCCTGGTTCATAGGTTTCTGGAAAATTCTTGTTTCCTGTTACATGTCGAGTCGCTCCAGAGTCGAGACACCAATGTTGACGTTTATCGAGCTCCTTTGTGAACTCCGTAAGTGCAATTTTGATGTCTTCGGCTGCACTAAATGCTTCCTGGTGCTCATTGATAACAATGTTGACGGTGTTTTCTTCCTTTTGTATAGAGCACTTGTTGCAATAGAGACGTGCTGGATGATCGGGCGAGCCGCATATATAGCATCAAAAAATTGTACATGAGAAGTTTCAAGATGGCCCTTGCTACTGGGTCGTCCAGTGGTTCGGTGCTAATTTGATTGAATGCTTCTTTCATGCAAAATATTTGATCTGTGCCAATTTTGTGATCCTCCACGATACTGATTTCGAAACGGTGTGTGACCTTTTGCAAATTGTGCAGTAAGCGCTTTGTCCTCCCCTAGTCTGTTCCTGTGCAATTCAAGTCGATGGGATTTATTTAGAAGCTTTGAGCTAATTGTTGCTAAAGTTGGTAGTATATCCAAAACAGTCAAGCTTTGGATTATGTCTTCGTAGCTAGGAGGGAGTTCATTCAATGTAAGCTGAACAAGTGTTTCATCAGCAACTTTGTGTCCTAATACCAATAAATTGCTCTTCAAAACATGACCCATTCTCAAGTATTCCTCAAACAAGCTCCCTTCAGCCATTTACATATTGTGTAAAGTAGTTGACAAAAGCAGAACTTGTGATGAATCTCTTACTCCCTTCAGCCATTTACACATTGTGTAACCTAGTTGACAAAAGCAGAACTTGTGATGAATCTCTTACTCCCTTCAGCCATTTACACATTGTGTAACCTAGTTGACAAAAGCAGAACTTGTGATGAATCTCTTACTCCCTTCAGCCATTTTCACATTGTGTAACCTAGTTGACAAAAGCAGAACTTGTGATGAATCTCTTGCTTAGAAGATACTTTTTAGTGCTTGCCATGTATTTGCTGAATCATTAGTCTTGCTGAATCTTGAGTTTTAAACACTATTTTGATGAAGATTTTGAACCACCATATATACTAGTTGCTTGTGCTGTATTTGCTTTTCATAATGGTCATCCCTACGAGTAAGTCTTTGGTTGCAAATTGTCTTTCTTCTTCATTTGATGTGGTAGTGCAAAGAATTACCTTGTGTCCACCATCTTTAATGGAGATTGTCCTTGCTATTCAATCAACTTGCTTATTTTCTATCTCTAACCATGGCATACGAAGGATAACATCATATCTTCACTTTGTCACCTTAAACTTCTCTCTTAAGACGTAGGTGTCAATCAACTTTTAAATTTCTTCTTCACATGTCTTACTCAATGCCTTCTCTCAGTCATTAGCAAAGTATATACTTCATCCATTGATTGTTTTAGTTTTAATTCCAAGTCAGTGTGCAATTTTAGATGAAATACAATTTTTTGTAGAACCACAATCTACAAGTACTTGACATGATTATAATCTTAGTAGTCCCATTAGATGAACTAATCAGGTCTTTTTATAACTGTCCGAGGCCATGCCATTTGTCTCTGAGAGATAGTAGCTATCTCTAATAGTGGCCTTTGGTACCTTTACTAGGATGCTCCATTTTCATGCTCTATTTTATTATCGACTTAGTGAGTTTCGAGATTGTAAACCTACCTTATTTTGTTGGTACTTGAATTTTGACATTTTAGACAACCTCCGATTTCATGGCTTGACTTCCAATAATAGAAACACAATCCTTTTTATATCAATATTTGTTGTCTTTGTAGTATCAATAATCTTTATAAGGCATCAATCTCCATTGGCAATGGTTGTTGTGCCATAGTATTAGATAGTGGCATAAGACTTCATGCTATAGGTCAATATCGGGGTAGCAAGAATTTGCCTCAAAAAAGTGCTAGGCTTTTAGCTACCATTAAATGCTTAATCAAGTCTAAGATATAAAAGTACCAATTATATATATATATATATATATATATATATATATATATATATATATTCTTTTTTAGGGCAATTATATCAATATATAAGCCCAAGCACCAAGAAAACACCCAAATGTATGATAAAGTATCTTAAAACGTTATATATCCTTGTGAAAAATGTTTTTCAAACTTCAACAACTCATATCTTACGTTCGGATCGTCCAAAAAATCATAAATTTTATATGAAGTATTGATATACTTTCAAAAACTACCACAAAAATATTCAATTGCAAATTTGGTACAGATCTTGAGATATCACTAAAATCCTAACAGTAGCTTTAAACCCTAACTTATATACACCCGCATGCTAATTTCTTCATATCTCACAAAATAAGTACTCAAATACCATGAAACTTTGATCTATGATTTTTCAACCAAATAACACACACATTTAGAAATTTTGAGCCAAAAATTCATCTAGAAACTTAAGATATGGCTCCAACCATTACTATCAACAAAACGACTCACTTATTACCTTTGAATTATATGTGTTGTCTTTAGTGCCATATAGCGCCTTTATCTAGAATTAGAATTCATCAAACAGTATATGTAAAGTATAGACAAGAAAGTGTTCTCTTCAACTTTAGTCGCCGATCTTTCATTGCTTTCCATACGCATATTATTGAAGAACAAGCACTTTGAAGTCACAACCCTTAGTATGAGCAAGGTTGCACAGAAAAAGAGTATGGAATAAGATATCTTTCACTTCTAATATCCATTACTTATAGGTAGTGGTTGGTGCCCTAAAAGATAACTTCCACTCTTTGACTTTTATACATGTGGCCCTAAGATCCTTTTGACATCTCACAAGCCTTGAGGGTATCCTATGATACGTATTAATGACTCATACTTAATCTTTGGATATTCCCTTGTTAATACTTTATCCTTTTGACTTTGATTATTGGTCCATGACTTCGTCCTATATCCATTGGATGCCCTTATCATATACCAAGAGTCAAACCTTTGACCACTAGCAACTTACCTAAGTTAATATCCTCTATAAGATAACTTATTCTACTTTTACTTTAACACTTCCACTTTACTATTGGTCAAATGGCTTTTAATCCTAATGCCTTTGTCAACAAATCAACAAGCATTTCCTCTGTTGCACAATACTTCATATCAATCACTCCCATTTCAATCTTCTCTCTTATAAAGTGATATTGAATGTTAATGTGCTTAGTCTTTGAATGATGCTTTGATTCTTTGCAAATGCAAGACATCCTTCATTGTCACACTCAATTAGAGTTGCTTCTATTTACATATCTCCAATGTCCTCCAAAATTTGTCTCAACCATATTGCGTCCATTGCACTATGGTTTGCTGCCTTGTACTATGCCTTCATTGTTGACCTTACAATTGTTGGTTGTCTCTTCTTATTCCATGAAATCACGCCCACTCCAACAAAGAGTACATAGCCCATCGTTGACCTTCTATCATTTGCATCTCCAGCCCAATCCGCTTCACAATAACCAGGCAAACTAATGTTATCACCTCCAAGGCATAATTTGAAGTTCAAAGTATCTTTTAAGTACTTCATGATCCTTTTGATGGTTGCCCAATGGATTGGTCCAGCCTTTGACATGTGTTGGCTCACAACACTCACCGCATATGCAAGATCCACCCTTGTGCCAACTATTACATACATAAGTGAGCCCACTGCTGCCTTGTATGGAACACCTTGCATTTGACCTTTAACTTCAGCAAACTCTTCATCCGTGAGCTTCATCAACTTCAAATTTGCCTCCAATGGTGTTCCAATAGGCTTACATTCCTCCATGTTGAATCATTTTAACACTTCTTCAATGTACTTGCTTTGACTCATTGTAATGGTCTTCTTAGTTTGATCATTATAAACTATCATGTTTGTGCTTACTTTCTTGCAAGACCCATACTTATCGTTCATCCTTTCTTCCTTTTCTATCATTGAAAGTAGCAAATGCTTTGTCTACAATTGTTATTTTAATTTTTGATGGTACTATCTTTAAATGTAAAGAATCATCAAATTTACATTCTTGAAGGAAGGTATCTACTAAAGCTTGAACATATGGCTCAAACTTAGGATTTGGACTTTCAGATATGCTATTCCTTAGCACATACTTTAGCTTCATCAGAAACCTTCTTTGACTATCAGTTAGACTCTCATACCTGCTTGGTACGAATGTTAGTATCTAGTCGTACTCAAATCCTTTCAATTTTAGGTGCTCAAGATCAGGATCTATCTGGACATCAGAGTATTCAGAGAATATATCTGACATATTATCTGTCTTACAAATATTTATCTTTAATACTTCTTCTTTATACATCCCAAAGTAAGATGCAGATTGCTTAAAGTCTTTTATATCATAAGCTTGAGCTCTGGAACGTTTTGATTTTGATGCCATTGTAAATGATACTATCTCTTATAGAGAATGAGTGGCAAGCCATGTACCACGTTAGCTATCAATATCTTTGTCTGCTGTTCCACATCTTGTACTTCTTAGATCTAGCTGTAAGACATTCAATGAATCTTGGAAAGTAATCTCTAGCTATAGATCATTTAGAGCAATCGGAGTCATATTCTTCATTATTACCTTCATAAGGATTATCCTTGTCTTTTATTACTAGATTGTTACTAAATGTAGACTTTCTGATCTTTTGTCCATCCTTAAGCCTTTCAAGTATCTTGTCATCACGGGGGTCCCATTTCTTATATACATATATTATTTTAGTTATCTTATTTGTTTCATAGTAAGAATGATCTACTAGATTAAAGAATTCCTCAGGTTTTCTTCTACTTCTTGTCATACTCTCTTTTAATATCTCATTAGGCAACTTAGCTGCAATGCTTGTTGGTACAAATGGAATACCTTTTCTCTTCATTTCTTCTTTGTATACCCTCATACTGAGTCCAATACGATCTAGTTTTTGTTTATCCATCAATGGTACTCCTCCATGTATAGTCAACTCAAATCTTTCATCGTACTTATGATCAGGTGTAGCTCTGTATTCTTCTCTTCTTTCACAATACTCACCAACATTCATTATTCTTATCCACTCATGAATATGAGGATGCTTAACTTGGAGCTTCATGAGTGAATCATACTCTTCTTGTGTGGCCATTGCTCGTATGTTATCCCACGCTTCTTCAACACATCCACTTGGTAGTATAGGATACATTCTCTCATTGACCATCCTACACTATAGGTCCCATTTATCTCGATATTGGTAAGAAATCATTTCTGATTCTTCAGCTTCCTTTATTTATTCTTATGTAGAATGTTGATCAAGAATTGCTTCTGTCTCTTTGTCTTCTTTCTCTATCATCTTTACAGCTACTCTCAACTCTGCAACGTCCTGCTTTATTCCTCTGGATAGGTTTTCCCTACCTTGTTCGAACCTATCTGGTTGGATTGATGGCACCGCTACACAATCATCATGTATAGGTATCTTTACTCCTTTCTCTTTTAATCTATCAAGATAAGGTTGAGCTTTATGAAGCTTTCTTATAGATTCGTCTCTGTCATGCAAGGTATCAAATGCTTCAGGAACTGCATTTAAACCATTGGGGCGATAGTTTCTATGAATACCACAAAACGATGAGGCTGATTTTGCAAGGTATTCACATTGTCTCTTTTGTAGCGTGTAGTTTTGAATTATTGCTTTACAGCACTTTGGCTTTTGCACAACACCATCTTTGTCAATCACAATTGCTCCCTTGTATTGACCGCAAAAGACGGTGTTGTCATTTGCTTTGTTTGGACACTTTGAACCTTTGTTTGGTCATGTAGCAAGTGTCGCTTCACACTTAGAATCAGATGGAGGTGCTTTTGGAGCTGCAATACCTTGAGGGATCTTGCCACTTCCACTAAAGTACTCGACCAGTTCATCAAAAATTTGCTGCTTCATGTGAAGCAAGACTTCTATAAGACCGTCTTGGATCTCTTGCATTATCTCATCTTTAATTGCTTGAAGGTCCGACATGACTCCACTACGCTATAGGACTTATGACACCTATAATTATGACACCTATAACGACCTGTAAGTGTTGTATACACATCTAGTAAAATATCACTTACTAAGTATCATTTGATTTATTTACAACAACTCTTGTATGAATCATTGTTTGTTTCAAGTTAAAAAAAAAAAAAAAAAAAATTATACTATATGTGTTGTGTCTCCTCCAAGACACTAAAGTACTCAAGCATTGTCAGTCATAGTATCTTACTCCTCTACAATATCTGCTTCATGTACCAATCTCATGTCACGCTTGAACTCATCAAAAGAAGAGCATACATATAGAGTATGTCCTTCTATAATGGATATTAGCTCCTCAGCGTTTGTCCTATGTATGGTGTCATCAGAATTATTAGCTCCAATCACAACAAACTTGTTGCTATTTATTTGTACCTCTTCAGTGACGTTATTGGATATAGTGTAGTTGTTCATATTGGCAATCCTCTCGCATATCTCTTCTATCTATGTAAACAGAAAACCACCACTCTCTTCTGTACATTTGTTGATTAGACCCATAACGTACTCTAGGTCATCACGAGATACTTTAAGACCATTAGCAATGTGGTTCTTGACAATAGCACCAATGTTGTCTATTGCCTTTGCCGTTGCTACAGTGCGTCTCTCAGAGGCATCCACTTTCTTTTCTAATGACGATATCTTATTCTCTATGAAAGACATTATTTTATTCTCCATCGAAGATAGCTTCGTAAGGATAGCTGACATGTCTTAAGAAGGTGGTTGTTGCTCTGGTGCTTAAGAGCTGATACTAAAAGTGCTAGACTTGAGCGCAGGAGCTTGCACATCCTTTTGATTATTAGGTCGCAAGAAGGCACCTACAGGTCTATTAGCAAACACAGACGATGAACTTTGTGAATCCACTTTGCTACTTGGCTTGAATGGCATTGCATCAAACCTCATCCTTGGTGGTTTCACATCATCTTTCTTAGAAGATACTTCATGCTTATGCAGTTGGGTGCCGCTATGCATAAAGGCCTGTAATAGGGGATGGTGATCCTCATCTGCATCATTTGCCCATCTTGTTATATCCTTCTTCAAAGCATCTGCCTTGACCTTGAAAGAACTAAAGAACTTTGAAGCCATAGTATGTATGTTAAACAAAACAATGAAACAACAATATCATATATATTATGTAGACTATGGGCATAGGGGCATACAAATATGTGACTAGATCATCACAACTCCAATAATCTTTTCAATTTCTCTGGTGGAGTTTCGACTCTTATAGCAGTTGATGCTGTAACAAAAGGAGGCGAAGACAATCCTTTCTTACCTGCAAAAAACACATTGTTGTCTTTGACGTATATCTTTCGTATAATCTTTATTTTGTCCTTTTCAAATTGCACATCATCTGTCTTGATCATACCCACTTTCAAATAAACTAGAATGATACTAACACCCTTTTTGAGATCCTTACCTGATAGTCCAGTGTTGATCTCAAGATATTCTTTTACAACATTTCTTGCAATTAGCTTTGCCATTTTGACATATATAATAATCTCACTATTATGTTTATATTAATACGATATCATTATTGTCTGTAATAAGCATAAAGGTATTTTAGTCCACTACATTGATAAGAAATTAGAATACTAAGACCATCATGTCTCTAGTTGGTATTTCAACGTTGTTATCTCCTTTGATACAAAGAGTGCCCTTATACAAAATAGAATGCATGAAGATCACTGTTGATGTTAATGCTTTGATGTTCATTATGTCCAAGTGTGCGATACGTCATCATATAAAAAAATAAAAAAAAAATCTCTTTAAGAAAAATTAATGACGTACTACGTCATGAGCAGTTCGAAAGGGCAGAGTATGGTTCATACTATATTGACACAATAAAGAAAGCAATGGAAATCCTAAGAAATGAATTCCATTGTGTTTTTGTATTCGATGGAAAAACATTGCTTGAAAAACAACTAGAGATGGAAAGACGATCAAGGAAACATATGGGAGCAAAAGAAACATTAGCAACAATGAGAAGGATATTCCAGCATGATACATTAAACCAAAGAAATACGAAGCAGTACTATGATGCACTCTTTGAATGTATAGAGCTAAGCATATCAAAGGCTCCTACATCTCTTGATGTATGTACAGTAGGAGAATATGAAGCAGATGTTACATGTGCTCATATGTGCCAAAGCAGAAAGGTAGATGCCGTACTAAGTAGCGACTATGATAGCTTGCTATTTGAATGTCCTTATCTAATAAAGGATATCAATATGGTAGAAGGATACACAGATATTATAACACTATAGAGTATATACAATCATTTCAACATAAACCACTTCCAAGCAATAGACATATGCATTTTATTGGATATAGACTATAATAAGAAGATTAACAGAGTAGGGCCCAATGTCACGGCCATAATCATGTAAGCTAATAATTACATATAGAAATAGGTAGAAGTAAGTAAAAGTAGATAAAATTAAGTTAATTCTATAATATTTAATATGGAAGCTTCCTAAAAACTTCCTAGATGCTGCTTTAACTTCATAGGTGTCTTTAATTGACTTTTTGGATTAGAAACGTGGTCAACAAGTTGGCCATGTGCCACACATGTTGTTAGCTTGAAGATCAAGCTAATTATGTGGCCCACACATAGAAAAACTTGCCTTATAAGTCAAGGCATGTACTTGCCACGGACACAAAATACAGACTTGAAATCTAACAAGAAGTTCAAGAAGAAGTGGCAAAACTAGATTAAACAGATGAGTACAAGAACAACACCAGAAAGGTGAGCTAGAACTCCAAGAGATGTGTTGTCGAGACTGAAGAACCCTTCAGCCTCGACTCCTATATATACTACTGAATAGGAAGCTTCTCGAGCTACTTCCGCTAACTAGGACGCTTCTCCAACAACTTCTACTAATTAGGAAACTTCTCGAGCAACTTCCTAGAATCTATCAGAATATTCTAGAACCTTCTAAGAATACTCTAGAACCTTCTAAGAATATTCTAGAACCTTCTAAGAGAATCTTTAGAGAATATTCTAAGAATCTTCTAGAACCTTCTAAAGAAATCTTTAGAGAATCTTTAGAGAATATTTTAGAAGAATATTCGAAGAATCTTCCAATGTATGTCCATGACATCACCTCCTCTTCTAACTTCGAGGTCTCCGAGAAGCAATGTTGTTATCAGTCAATACCAACGCAAGAAAATGAAAATTTGTCGCATCACATCCGCTATGAATTCCAATTGTTGTTCGCGAGGCAAATGATTCATCGGCCCTTGGAGCCAACAGTAGTGACCAACACCTTCAACCTCTGACCAAGCGTGGACTTCTGTGTCTTCATTGTGAAATTGTCCTCCAAACACACCTTCTGGCTGACCGTCGTAGGCAGGCTCGACCTCAAATACAATTACTAGCGATCTGTTGCTCGGTATCCTCCGACGTTGTCGTGGTGCAGGCGGTTCTTCATCTCGCGGTCGTCTTCGTGAGCTAGTCGCTTGAGATGACATAACAAGTGTAGTATCTTGACTATCCATGTCCAAAGGTTAAAATGATGAGAGCAAACTATAGTTGCTAGCAAAATTCTACACTATCGAACTATGGGTTTTGGAGGTGCCCTCCCCCCTTTTTATGCTACTTGATGAGCAAGCTTCAGCAAGAAGCTATCATTGAATCGGCTTAGATTTATGAGGATATCGTTGATGAAATTCTTATACCTTTTTTGGTGCATTGGCAAGATTTTCGGCACGCTCCCACGTTCGTTCATTGATGTCGTATCCACTCCAATGCACTAAATACTCCAATTTTCTCCTATTACACCGTGAATCTAGTACCTTTTCCACCTCGTATTCTTCATGGTTTTCAATTTCGATACTTGGTGGCGGACTTTGTACTCTTTGGGGAAAAGCTGACTCTCGATAAGGTTCCAACAAAGACACATGAAAGACTGGATGTACCTTCATAGTAGCTGGTAACTCCAGACGATATGCCACCGGATTGATCTGCTTCCCGATAACAAATGGCCCTAATCTTCGATAGTCCAATTTGTCACATGGCCGCTTGGTCTTGATATTCCGTCGAAGAAGCCATACTTTACTTCCAACTTTAAAAGTAGGCGCCTCATTTCGATATTTATCTGCAGATGCCTTGTAACTCTCTTGGGCAGATTGCAATTGAAGCTTCAACGTTGCTTGAAACTCCGATAGTTGCTTCACAAATCTTTCAGCTGCTGGGTTGTTATTTGCTGAAGAACTCAATAAATCGAGCTTGGGGTGGTATCCGTAGTTGGAGAAGAATGGTGTTTTTTGAGTTGACGCATGAAGAGTGTTGTTGTATGCGAACTCAGCAAGCGATAGATATGCAGTCCAATCATCTTGTTGATAGTTGATGCTGCATCGTAAATATTGCTCCAAAACTTGATTCACCCGCTCCGTTTGACCGTCAGTTTGAGGTTGAAAAGCCGAAGAGAGCTTAATATCCACCTTCAATATCTCAAAGAGGGACCTCCAAAACTTGGATACAAACTGAGTACCTCGATCCGACACGATATCATCTAGTAGGCCATGATAACGATATATATTATCAAGAAAGAGTCTTGCGGTGTCTTCACTTGACGATGTTTTCTTGCAAGGCACGAAATGCGCCATCTTTGTAAATCGATCCACCACAACAAAGATGCTGTCAAATGAATTCGATGGCGGTAGGTCCGTAATGAAGTCCATAGAAACTGAAGACCATGGTCGGTGCGGAATAGGCAATGGCTGGAGAAGTCCATACGGACGATGTCGAGGGATCTTGGATCTTGAACAAACATCACAAGAAAGGACAAATTCCTTCACATCCTTCCACATTTGGGGCCACCAAAAATCTCGTGAAATGAGCTCCAAAGTCTTGTTGAATCCAAAATGTCCCGCAGCTGGAAAGTCGTGGCGAGATTGAAGTACTCGGAGTCGAGTTGGTCCTTTCGGGATATACAACCGCTCCTCAAAATACAGGAGATCTCCCTCCACCTTAAACTTGTCATTATCGACATGTTGTTTGATGTCAAGAGCTATAGAATCCTCAATGGTCGCAGTACGTACCTCATTGAGGAAGCCGTCATCGATAGTTGCAACAGTAGCAAAAATCCTAAATTTTTCTGGTTTCAACAATGTTATACATTGTTGATCAAACGCTGCTTCTCCAGCCTTTGGCGCAAGATACGATCTCCTCGATAATGCGTCAAATAATCCTTGTTGTTTTCCAAGGCGGTAGGTGATAATAAAGTCAAATCGTGATAGAGACATATTCCATCGAGCTTGACGACAATTCAAAATTCGAGCTGTCATGAAGTACTCCAAATTCTTGTGGTCCGTATAAACAGTCACTGGATGTGCAGCTCCTTCGAGGAAGTGACGCCACTCTTGGAAGGCATCCACTATAGCAAGCAGCTCTTTGTCGTGGATCTCGTAGTTGATCTCAGCAGCAGAGAACTTCCGTGAATAGAACGCAACTGGGTGAAGCTTCTTGTCTATGCCCATCTGTGAAAGCACAGCTCCCAAAGCAAAATCTGAAGCATCGGTCTCTAAATAGAAAGCCTTTGCAAAGTCAGGGTGTACCAAGATTGGACCCGTAGTGAATGCCATTTTGAGATCTTGAAATGCTTTTGCTGCTTGTGATCCCCATTCGAGCTTGTCTTTGCTTGTTAGACGCGTGAGTGGTGCAGCAACTTGAGAATAATTCTTGATGAAGATCCAATAGAAGTTAGCAAATCCAAAAAAACACTGAACATCTCTAACCGTCTTCGAAACTTCCCAAGATATAATTGCTTCTACCTTTTTTGGATCCATCTTCAAGCCCTCTGTAGTCGCAATGAAGCCCAAAAATTCCATCTCATTCTGGTGAAATTGACACTTCTCCAACTTGGCGTAGAGTCCTCGTTCGCGTAGTTTTTCAAGAACCAAACAAACGTGCTTCTCATGTTCTTCTTCATTCTTGGAAAATATCAAAATATCATCCAGATAGATGACAACAAAGTCATCGAGGTACTCCCGAAAGATGTCGTTCATCATATGCTGAAAGACCGCTGGAACATTGGTAAGACCAAAAGGCATGACATTGTACTCAAAATAGCCATACCTTGTACGAAAGGCTGTTTTCCATTCATCTCCTTCTTTGATTCGCACAAGGTTGTAGGCTCCTCTTAAATCAATCTTTGTAAAAATCCTTGCACGTCCAAGTTGATCTAAGAGGCCGGAGATCAAAGGTAAGGGATAGCGATTTTTCTTGGTCACCTTGTTGAGTCCTCGGTAGTCCACGCACATCCGCAGTGAGCCATCCTTTTTCTTCACGAATAGGATTGGTGCTCCAGCTGGCGACTTTGAATGTCGAATAAAATTCTTGGCTAGATTCTCATTGATGTACTTCCACAATTCTGCCAACTTCGTCTGCGATAGGTTGTATATTGGACCAAAAGGTGGTTGCGCTCCTTCCTCTAAGTCTATGGCACAATCATATGGTCGATGTTCCGGCAGTATATCGACGTTCTTCTTCTGAAACACGTCTTCAAAATCCCTATATTGCTTTGGTATATTCGATGTTGAGATATTCTCGCCGCTAGTTGGAGCTGCATAAATGACAAATGGTGCGCCTTCTTTGGACGATCTTAGGAACGCTCTCGCTCCAATAAACATGGATTTCTTCATGTAGGTTCTACCAACAGGTTTATTATTATTTTTTTCAGGAAATGTTATCCTTCGTAGCCTCTAATCAATGGACGGATTATGATCTTCTAACCAAGAAAGACCAAGGATAACAGGGCTTGATGGGGTTCTAATAATATTAAAAATAACGTGACTACTATGGTCCTTAAACACCACTTCTATAGGTTCTGATTCGTGGGTAACGTTGCCTGACAATAAGGGTCGTCCATCTATCACCTCTACGTGAACAGGTTTGGACTTCTGTACTAAACGGATCTTGTGGCGTTTAACAAACTCTTCATCTAAAAAACAAGTAGATGCCCCCGAATCCAATGAAGCTAAAATTTTTTGTTTTTGAGGGCCTAAAAACAAAGGAATTGTAAAACAACGGGCAGGTTGGACAGAGAAGGAGGAACCTGATTGTTGTCGTGATATTAGATTGTCCAGCCGCACGGTTCCTACTGTGGCTGGGCGTCGTCGTTTTCCGAAATCATCGCACTTCTAGTCTTGACAGGGTGCCAATTTTACTTCTTGGGGCAATTTCCAACCTTGTGACCTTCTTCTCCATAGTACAAACATAACCCTTCCTCCATACGCCGTTTCTTCTCTGTTGGAGTAAGAGATCGGACACGCGCCGTGTCGATTTGCATGTCTGTTGCCTCCGAATGTGAGTTTAAGCTATTTACAGACATAGTCACGTCGTAACGAGTCATTTGGTGTCTTGGACGTTGGTCTTGGCGACGTTGGAATAGGCGGTTGTCACACTTTACAGCTTGGCTAATAGCTTCGTTGAGCGTTTGAGGATCAGGAAGAGATAACAGCAAGTCCTTCACATCATCCTTCAAGCCCCAATAAAACTGACTCACCAACGCCTCTTCACCCCAATTAATGTCACTTACCAATTGTCTGAAATCCGAGGCATAGACTGATGCAGAGCGTGTTTCTTGTCGTAGCGATCAGATCTTTGTTGTAGCCCATCGAACTTTATCATGCTCGCCAAATGCTTCTGCAAACGCCTCCAAGAACGTTTCAAAGTTGCTCAGTATTGGCGATCGCTTCTCGAATAAAGGAGTAAACCAAGACAGAGCTTGTGCTGTAAGCAAGGTTCCAACAAGCCCAACACGCGCTTCCTCCGTCGGATAACGTTCGGGCTGTAAAATTGTTATCAACCTGATTTGGTTGACAAAACCTCGAAACTTGGAACGAGTTCCATCAAACTTATCCGGAAGACTAACTCGAGGCTCCTTTCGTTGTAGGACTACTCGATCTTGTTGAACTGAAGGTAGAACTGCTTCTTTTGGCGCAGAAGTTTGAGGCTGATATGCTTTAGATGGCGCTATCCCAGATGCTCCATTGTTATGGAGTCCTACCATGACTCCTTCGATCTCTGTTGTCCTATGTGACAACGAGGCAAGAGCATTTATGATGGCGTCTAGTTTGGATTCCAAACTTTCAGCCATTTTAACGTCTTAACCTTCGGCTAACCTTCAGAAAGAAGAAAAAAGAGTTTTGACAAGAGGACAATATTGGTTCAGAGGAGAGTACTCCGCAACCTCTAAAACGCCTTAAGACTCCAAGATGAGGGGTAATCCACTCTCTCCAAGAAGAATAAGGCTCCAATATTGAGAAAGAAGAGATATCAGTTTAGAGGAGGGTAATCCGCAACCTCTAAAACACTAGCACACCTTCAAGAAGAGGGGTAATTCACTCTCTAACAAGAAGGAACTAGCTCTGATACTAGTGAAAATGTAGTCTCGACAAACTGTCACGGACACAAAATACAGACTTGAAATCTAACAAGAAGTTCAAGAAGAAGTGGCAAAACTAGATTAAACAGATGAGTACAAGAACAACACCAGAAAGGTGAGCTAGAACTCCAAGAGATGTGTTGTCGAGACTGAAGAACCCTTCAGCCTCGACACCTATATATACTACTGAATAGGAAGCTTCTCGAGCTACTTCCGCTAACTAGGACGCTTCTCCAACAACTTCTACTAATTAGAAAACTTCTCGAGCAACTTCCTAGAATCTATCAGAATATTGTAGAACCTTCTAAGAGAATCTTTAGGGAATATTCTAAGAATCTTCTAGAACCTTTTAAAGGAATCTTTATAGAATCTTTAGAGAATATTCTAGAAGAATATTCGAAGAATCTTCCAATGTATGTCCATGATAGTACCATACAAAGTCAACACCTATTGGAGGTCCTATAGAACGTCGCCACGTAGCTCTTAGTTAGATAGTATATATAGAGACAAGAGTGAAGGCTTCTTCATTCTTGTCAACTCCTTTCTTGCTTCTAGTCTGTTTCAAGGGTCTCTAGTTTTCTTGTCTTTTGGCAATAGCCATTCCAGTTTCTCTTTCAATATATATACTTATTATATATATTTTGTTACCTCTCTCTGAATGAATGCTCACTTGTTTGAATTGTTTTTTCATCGAGTTCTTGTCCTTGACAGATTGACAAGAGTTCACTTATAATATCAGAGCTTTGTTTTTTCTTGAGTAAGAGTGGATTACCCCTTTCTCTTGACAAGACATAAGCGTATTAGAAGTTTGCGGATTACCCACTTCTAAACTGATATTGTTCTTAGTATCTTCTTTGTTATCAAGTCTTTTCTTTTTCTTTTGTCTTAAGCAATATCAGACAAATTTTTCTTCTTAGTATCATTATGGCAGAGCTTGTTGAAATGAAGAGTGCAATGGCACAAATGTAAGAACCATTGAGGGAGTTAATGCTTGCGATGCATCAATTCAATTCACCAACACAGGAAAGAACAAGAATAGCAGAAAGTGGAGATATAGAGATGATCGGAGCTGCTTCAACATCTGCACCAAATCACATTCCTTCTCCAATTGTACAACACCCTGTGAGCATTAGAGAACCAAGAATTGCTTTACTCGAGAAATTTGATGGTATAAGATCAAAGTTTCGAAGGTTCATCAATCAAGTACAATTGGCAATTGAACTTCAACCGCAAAGCTATCCAACTTCAGGATCACAAGTCAAGTTTATTGACACTCTACTTTCTGGTTCTGCATTATTATGGTTTTCATCTTTTCTTGAACAACGAAATCCAATATTGGACAATTTGGAAGCTTTTTTGGCGAAGTTTCGATCTATGTATGGTGAACACGATGCAACTCGTGTCGCAACAAACAAGATCCGAATTCTACGACAAGGAAACCGCTCAGTAACAATGTATGCTTCACAATTTTGACAACTTGCAATTGACATCAAGTGGGATGATGCTGCACTCATCAGTCAATTTTTTTATGGATTGCAATATGAAGTAAAGAAATTGATGCTCAACTTACCTGATCCTCAAACTTTGAGTCAAGCAATCGATTTTGCGGTAAAATGTGACAATCGACTTTTTGAATTTCGATTCGAGAGTCGTACATGGGAACCTCAATGTTATTACTCAATGGCAACATCAACATCTTCGCCAAATGTACATTCGGAAGTAGAAGACATGCAAATTGACGCGGTACATTTTAAACCCCTAACTGAGCAAGAAAAGATTCGTCGTCGTCAAGAAGGATTATGTTTATACTGCGGAGAATCTAAACACACTGCTCAACATTGTCCAAAGAAACAACGTAACTATAAAATGAGGGGTACGGCAGTCAAAGAAGACAACATGTCGGAAAACGGATTCGTCCAGCTACAATAGGGACCATGCAGCTGGAACTTTATACAATTCCTAATAAAGGTCCTATCCTCTCCTCAGAACCCTCTTCTTGTTTTATAATAGAATTATATTTAGGACCTAAGAATTACAAAGCCTTTGCTTTATTAGATTCGAGAGCCTCAGCATGTTTTTTAGATGAACAATTTGTTAAAAGTCATAAAATACCTTTTGTACAGAAAAACTAAACTCGTACATGTAGAAGTCATTGATGGCCGTCCTTTGTCTTCTGGAGATGTCACTCATGAAACTCGCCCTATAAAAGTAACAATAAATGGTCATGTTAGCTACATAGCTTTTAACATAATTAAATCCCCGTCCAATCCAATTATTTTAGGTTTATCCTAGCTAGAAAAATATAACCCTCGAATAGATTGGAATTCTCGTAAACTTGACTTTTCCCAAAGCATTATTAATAGTTCTACCAACCAAGTAAAAAGTTATAAATCTAGTATAGTAAAACCTGTACTTATAGGTGCAAAAGCATTTATATACAGAGTAAAAGAAGGATCAACTTTTGCTATTTATGCTGCACCTATTTCTGAAAGCGTAAAGACTTCAAGTGGCATTCCAAGTCAATATCAGGATTATCAAGACGTTTTTTGAGAAAAAGAATGCAGATATTCTTCCTGAGCATCGCTCATATGATTGTTCAATCGACCTCAAGGAAGGAACTCAGCCACCATTTGGACCAATTTACAGTTTATCACAAGATGAGTTGGCTGAACTCAAGACATATATTGACGAGAATTTAGCGAAGAATTTCATACGCCATTCAAAATCTCTAGCAGGAGCTCCAATTCTATTCGTAAAGAAAAAAGATGGATCTTTGCGAATGTGTGTTGACTATCGAGGACTCAACAAGATCACAATCAAGAACAGGTATCCATTACCTTTGATATCAAGACTCCTTGACCAGTTGAATCAAGCTAAGATTTATACAAAAATAGATCTAAGAGGAGCATATAATCTAGTACGAATCAAGGAAGGAGATGAATAGAAGACTGCGTTTCGAACCAGGTACGGACATTTTGAATATAATGTCATGCCTTTTGGACTCACGAATGCACCAGCTGCTTTTCAACATCTTATGAATGATGTATTTCATGAATTCTTAGACAATTTTGTCGTTTGCTACCTAAACGATATCCTGATCTATTCTAACAACGTCGAAGAACATGAAATACATGTTCGTAAATTATTACAAAAACATAGAGATGCAGGATTGTACGCCAAGATGGAAAAGTGTGTATTTCACACTACTCAAGTTGACTTTTTAGGATACATCATTTCAAATGATGGTCTCATGATGGATTCTAAGAAAGTCCAGACAATCATGGATTGGAAGATTCCAAGGACAGTAAGAGATGTCCAATGTTTCTTCGGATTTGCCAATTACTATCGGATCTTCATCAAAGACTTTTCACGAGTTGTAGCTCCACTTACACGCTTGACTAGTAAAGACAAATTCCAATGGAATCAAGAAGCGGAAGCAGCATTTGAAGCCTTGAAGACATTGTTTGTCTCTGCACCAGTCTTATATCGTGTTGACTTTTTCAAGGCATTTTTTATGGAAACAAATGCATCAGATTTTGCCTTGGGTGCAATTTTGTAACAAATGGGAACAGATGACAAAATTCATCCGATAGCTTTTCATTCAAGAAAATTCTCAGCAGCCAAGATCAATTAAGAGATCCACGATAAAGAACTGCTTGCAATCATGGATTCTTTTCAAGAATGGCATCATTATCTAGAAGGAGCTTCTAGTCCAGTCACTGTGTATACAGATCACAAGAACCTCGAGTATTTCATGTCAGCACGCGTGTTGAATCGTCGTCAAGCTCATTGGAGTATGTCTTTGTCAAGATTCGAGTTCATTATCACTTATCGGCTAAGAAAACAACAAGGTTTGTCCAATGCATTGTCTAGACGTTCTTATTTTGCACCAAAAGAAGGAGATGCAGCTTTTGAGCAACAAAGAACGGTCCTCTTGAAACCAGAGCAATTTCATCTTCGAGCAATGAAATCAACATTGACTGTTGATTCAACTTTTCTCAAGCAAATCCAGTCCAGTATGTCCTCAAACCCTCTTGTTCATGATATCGAGAATAATTCTTCCAAGTCTCATGATTCTTCTAAGTTCGAGTTCAAGAATAATCTATTATATTTTGAAGGACGCCTATATGTTCCAGAAAGAGAAGCACGTTTACGTGTTCTTCAAGCACGTCATGATTTTCCAGCAGTAGGACACTTTGGATATAATAAGACTTTGGAACTCATATCAAGAGATTTTTGGTGGCCACAAATGTGGAAGTCAGTCAAAGACTTTGTACAATCATGTAATATTTGTTCAAGATCAAAAACTCCTCATCATCGACCTTACGGACTTCTTCAGCCATTACTTATACCAGAATAACCATGGTCTTCTGTTTTTATGGATTTCATCACAGATCTTCCAAGCTCAAGATCTTATGATTCTATATTTGTGATAATAGATCGTTTCACCAAGATGGCACATTTTGTGCCATGTACAAAATCTATCACAGGTGAAGAGACAGCTAAACTTTTCATTGATAATATCTATCGCTATCATGGATTACCTAAAGATATCATATCAGATAGGGGAACTCAATTTGTGTCGAGATTTTGGAGGACCCTTTTCAAGATTTTAAAAGTGGACATAAAGCTATCTTCGACTTTCCATCCTCAAACTGATGGACAAACAGAGCGCGTAAACCAAGTCTTGGAGCAGTATTTAAGGTTTACCATCAACTACCAACAAGATGATTGGACAACCCTTCTCCCATTGGCAGAGTTTGCTTATAATAATACGGTACATTCTTCCACGCAACAAACACCTTTCTTTGCCAATTATGGCTATCATCCACGACTTGATGCTTTTGATTTTTTAAAAGTTGATAATCCTGCAGCAGAAGATATGGCAAATCAGTTGTCAGAGTTACATGCAATAATGAAGGCGCAATTGAAGGAAGCTCAAGAACGACAAAAGATAAACGCAGATGTATATCGTAAGGAGCAACCACAACTCAACGTGGGTGATAAGGTATGGCTATTTTGTCGTAATATCAACACCACTCGTCCTTGCGACAAGTTGGACTATCGAAGGCTGGGACCATTTTCTATTTCTGCACAAATCAATTCAATTGCATATCGTTTACATCTACCAAAGACAATGAAAATCCATCCTGTATTCCACGTGTCTCTTCTTGAACCATACAAGACAATGGACATACCAAGAAGACGACAAGCTCCACCTCCTCCTATAGAAGTGGACAATAATAAAGAGTTTGAAGTAGAAGAAGTCTTAGATTCAAGGCGGCGTCGAAATAAAATAAAATATCTTGTCCATTGACGCGGATATGATATTAGTGAACACACATGGGAGCCAATGAAGAATCTTGCAAATGCAGCAAAGGCGGTGGATGCTTTTTATTGACGACATCCATCAAAATCAAGATGAAAACCTTCTTTATAAAAGAAACAATATCTAGGCAAGTTAACATTCTACTTTCAATTCTTGTTCGTAGCTTCATTGTAGTAGTGGCGCTCAGGAGATGGAGAACCAACAACCAATGGATTCAACTCAAGAGCCTTCATTTGCTGACCTGCCGGACAAGACATTACAATTGTCACAACCTTCAAGACGACGCAATCGAGATGAAGATCTTCAAGAATGACATGTTCTTCTTCGAATAGATGGTGAGATACAACACGTTTGGTATCACGATTTGGGAAGGGACTCCCGATGTTTGGTGATTTTGCTAGAGGTAGGAACAACTCCTGATGGTGTTCCAAATATTCTATTTGAAAGAAGTTACGAAGGCCTCAACAATGATCAAATAACTGGGTGGTCTTTCCGCCTTGGTATAGAACACTACCAATGGTTGAGAGGCCCTATCAATCATCTTCGAAGAGAAGAGAGATCAGAGTATGTGGCGAATACAATTCGTCGCATCATAGATTTCCTCAACATATAATTTCCGCTCCTCGTGGAACTCGTCCCTAGAAGGGGGGGGTAATGTCACGGCCATAATCATGTAAGCTAATAATTACATATAGAAATAGATAGAAATAAGTAAAAGTAGGTAAAATTAAGTTAATTCTATAATATTTAATATGGAAGCTTCCTAGAAACTTCTTAGACGCTGCTTTGACTTCATAGGTGTCTTTAATTGACTTTTTGGATTAGAAACGTGGTCAACAAGTTGGCCATGTACCACACATGTTGTTAGCTTGAAGATCAAGCTAACTATGTGGCCCACACGTAGAAAAACTTGCCTTGTAAGTCAAGGCATGTGCCCTACAAAGTCAACACCTATTGGAGGTCCTATAGAACGTCGCCACGTAGCTCTTAGTTAGATAGTATATATAGAGACAAGAGTGAAGGCTTCTTCACTCTTGTCAACTCCTTTCTTGCTTCTAATCTGTTTCAAGGGTCTCTAGTTTTCTTGTCTTTTGACAATAGCCATTCCAGTTTCTCTTTCAATATATATACTTGTTATATATATTTTGTTACCTCTCTCTAAGTGAATGCTCACTTGTTTGAATTGTTTTTTCATTGAGTTCTTGTCCTTGACATCCAAGACCGCTCTTGCTGAGATAAAAAGCCATGGAAAGTTAGAGAATACTAAGTACTACAACAAAAAACAACTTAACATCAACAGGCTAAGACAAATATATAGTTGTACATACTTAAAGCACAAAGTAAGATGGTTCTTGATTAAAGCTAATGAAGAGTTTGATATGCTAGAAGATTCAATCAAGATATTATAATCCTTGTATCAAAAAAATATATATCTTTTTTAGTAAGAATTAATTTTTGCCATAGCTAAGCCTTTAATGGCACTAGCAAATTCCTTTACTAAAGACTTTTGTCCTAATAGCTGTAGAATGTAATCAATGGGATTAGATATATGAGTTTCAATATAGTATAAGTAATTTCAAGATTGTGACGCAATACTAAGTGACGTGGACACATTTTGTATCCCTGTAGCTTAAATCCTTCTTTGGTCTTAACAAATACGAAATCAAGTTTATCACCAAGCTTTGCTTCAATATCTAGGTCCTTCAATCTATTGCTATACACTAGCAAAGGTGTACTAGCACTAGAATATCCTTTTCCTAATGTCTTTGTAATTACTAAGTTTTCTAAAGGAATATGACCTCTTACTAGAGACAACAACTCAACTCTAATGAATTCTATTATGTATTCATATAGAGATGAGTTCATAATCATCTCTACTAATGATGAGTACATTTGCTTCAAAAATATCCAACCATCTCTTCTAGACACAACAACTCCCTTATATATCATCTTACGTTCACCAGCTATAAGTTCTATATATCTCTTCTTTGTTATTAAAAGAATCATTTCAAACACAGCTTCAAACTCAAGCTTTACAGGTACATGAAACTCTTTTGATACCTCATTAGATATGCGTATAGCTAAAGCTTTACATGATTCATAATCTTGAGCAATATCAGATGTAAACATACACGAGTTAGTATCACCATACACTAGCTCTACTAGATATCTAGATGATATGATGCTTAATGCGTGCATGAATATGGATCTACCTATTGCTGTTGTGGACTCTGCACCTTCTATAAACTGTAAGTATGAAGAGTTGTGAGTCCCATATGAACCATGTATAGAATTAGCTGATGTCTTTAGAGCAAGTTGTCTCCTTTCAAGAACTACCTTTTCTATTCCTATAGCCATACTAGATTGTATCTTAACTTTTTTTTTTTTTTTTAGTATTAATGTCTTTAATAGAGATGGTACCAATCCTAAAGGCTTTTTAGCAAACATGTAAGACTTCTTGTCAGATACTTGTACAGTGAAATAAGATTGATTAGAATTTCTTTTAATAAATATTGAGTAACATATATTATGACTTATTATAACAGAAGGATACAAACTTGAGAAGTCAAGTAAAGAACACCATTTATAAAGCACAGGAGTAGGATTTGATACTACAGCTCCTTCATATTCAAACTCTTCAAGTAAAGAATCTGTTCTGTCAAATACAACATCTTTATCATAACATTCTTTATATAGCTGAGACTTCACTCTTATTTGTTGACCTTTGGTGTAGAAATCTCTAATTCTTGTTCTTGCAACAGCTGACATCTCTATCACGCTGACCCATATGTTCATATTATTGAACAATGTAATAGTCAGCAATGAATCTACTATACAATATCTTGTAATAGTCTCGATAGACTCTTTATCTCCTTTCTTGTAGAAGCTGAATACTTCTTTGTATAGTAAATCTACTTTCTTGTTTTTAATAAACTTCTTAGACGTAGAAGATAAGCTATAGCTTTGCAGCTTATATTCTTTCATAACATATTAGTAAATGTCTATAATAGTACACCCTAGTAGATCAATGACTACATAGTCATTAAAGCCGTACGCTGAACTGCTCCAGTTAATATTGATTCTTTCAGTACTAATAACTTGCACTCTGGAGCTTGAAAGTAAGTTAATAAGCTTTCTTCGTAGTCTAGTATCAATGTATTTAAAATCAATCATGAATATGTTATATCCTATTATAACATCTGGATTTATTTCTTTGATAAGAAGGAAATAAGCTTCTATTAGATCCCTTTCTATTGAGAATGCTCTTGTGTCTGTCTCATCAATATCTATATTGTACTGTCTAATATATAATATATATTTCTTAGATGTATCAGGTATGAAGTACCTTTGAGATACCACAGATATCATAAACAATCTATCATTCTCTATACAAGGATCTGGAATAGCACTTGTATTAGATGAGTACACTTCTATATCCATACACATTATTAATGGTTTTGGAACATCTATCTGATCTATAACTTATATTACACTCCAACTACATGTATACTCTAGTTCTGTAGAATATAATCATGTGTTGTAATCTACAACTGCACATAGTGCCTTTATCCATCCGGAATAGCTTATGTTTGTAGCAGTGATAAACATTTCTTCTGTCTTCATATCACCTTTGTAAACTCTTATATCCATCTTTTTCATTAGATTAGAGAAGTGATTAAGCGTACTTCTCTTATAGAAGTAATACTTAATAAACGTCTTGTCACCTTCAAGGTATGATCTTAGTAGCCATCTCATACACGTTACTATTTTAGCAATGTTGTTATGACTAACTAGCTCAAATATCTTATTCATTATCTCACGTATTTTTATTTCCATGGCAGATAAAAATACATAACAGTACAAAAGGAAATCATGTATTCTAATAGTTACAGATTCTCCAGTTATAAGATTTTCAAATCCATATATCACAGTTCTCTCATCATCTGCTCCAACTCTCCAATGCTACATCATACATGATATCTCCATTGTTTACAAGTAGGCTCCAGCACTATGTTGATATAATGATGATGCTCAACTAACTCCACTTCCTTGCAACTCAATTGTTAATATCAATCTTTACTTGTTCATCATTCGTAGCATGTATGATACTAATCATGTTATTCCTTCTTCAATATACTAATATACTAATATACTAATATATTAATCATGTTATTCATTGTCTTTTGCTGTTCTATATGACAATATGTGATAATACTTGTCATTGATACAATTGAAGGAATTCTCAAAGAACATGTATAATATTCTACAAAAAAATGTATAAAATCTATTCTTTACAACAAGAAAGACTTTAAAGTACTTCAAATCTCACAAATAAAGGTGAGTGGGTCCATAACCTTTTGAAGAACAAGCACTTTGAAGACACAATACTTAGCATCAGCAAGGTTACATACAAACAGAGTATGGAATAAGATATCTCTCACTTCCAATACCCATTACTTGTAGGTAGTAGTTGCTGCCCTAAAAGACAACTTCCACTCTTTGACTTTTACACATGTAGCCTTAGGATCTTTTTGGCATATCACGAGCCTCAAGGGTATCCTATGACACATACTAATGACTCATACTTAGTCTTTGGATATTCTCTTGTTAATACTTTATCCTTTTGACTTTGACTCTTGCTCCATGACTTCATCCTATATCCATTGGATGTCCTTACCATATACCAAGAGTCAAACCTTTGACCACAAGTAACTTATCTAAGTTAATATCCTCTATAAAGTAACTAATTTTACTTTTATTTTAACACATATGTTATGCTTCAAAGAGTGACAGTAGGTACAAATTTGACACCTTAACTTTGAACACCAATATCTCCTTCACAAAAATTCAAAATCACACAAACTCTTCACACAAATTAATCCATAGTAACATAAAATTTCATTACAAGATAGGAAAAACTAGACTAGAATAAAATTGAATAGAACTAAATAATATAGCATACAAAAGACAAAATTAAACAACTAGAATTGAAACAAAACAGAATAAAATAAGAAGATTTAAAATCCGAATGTATTAAGAAAAAGAGTTCGAAGCTATATCTAACCAAATGCTCTAAAAAGTCATAGCTAGTCCTACATATACTTTGTTCTATCACCTTGGAATTTCTAGAATGTTCTTAGATGATGGATCTTACTTAAATAACTGCCTTAAATTTCTTTTAGAAGGTTCCATGGTAGGCCCTTCTTAGATAACTAACCTAAATTCTTTCTAAAATATTCTATGATGGATCCTATATGGTCTACTAATCTAACCCCAATTCTAGAAACTTTGATGGTTCTAACTATCTATTCCTATGTATCAGTAATACATATATCTTATTTATACTCTGTTATATTGCCTCATCACATACTATATAACATTGGATGAGATAGAAGTAGGGATCACATTGTCCTATTGTGGTTTGGCTACCACGTATAAATATTGTGTTTATATATTTGGTATATGATTTACTAAATAATATAGAAAGAGCCATGTTAATGAATTTTAGTTGATTTTAAAATAGAATTAGATTATTATCTTAAGAGAAGGTTATTTTAAAGGACTATTATTAAAATTTATATAACTTTATTTTCTTTTGATAGTGACTTTTGAAGTTGATCTTATTAATAGTAACTTTTAAACATTTAGAATCACCCTTATTAGACATTGGTGATCCTTGAAGTTTTATTTTGATTCTTTTATTTGATGTTTAGGACATATATTATATAAATCTTATTAAAAAAAAGATTAAAGAGAAATTTTAGAAGCAAAAAGAAAAGTTAGGGCATCCATATGGATGAATGGAGATAATTGATGAAAATCTCCATTCCTATTAGCCAAAAAACATATCCAATGGACTTCAAGGAGGCTATCAAAGTCCTTATTAGGAATTAGGATTATTTTTTTAGGCCCATTGGAGCTTTGGAGGCTAAGATCAGTAAATTTAGATTTTTGGCTATGGTTTTGGTGAAAAATTTGTGTGATTTGGAGTTTATATGAAAGAGATATGGGTGCTTAAAATTAAGGTGTTGATTTTGTACCTACTGTTACTATTATGGATATAATGCATGCATACAGAAACCAATAAAAGATCAATGATTGAGATTGAAGAGAGAAATTTTTTCGCTACAATTTTGGTATATTTTTTGATAGATTCTAAGTTGGAATAAAAGAGATATTGGAGGTTGAAGTTAGTGCTTGCAAATATAAAGGTAGTAAGTGACCGATTTACTAGTAGTTGTGTTATGAGCTATATCTTGAGTAATTTGATGAGATTTTGGCCCAAAATTTCTAAAAATGTATATAAACATGTAAATAAATTTTTTGCACAATTTTTTGGCATTTGATTTTTGATTTTTGAGATATGAAGAAAATAGTGTTTGGATGCTTGTAAATTATGGTTTAAATCACCTGCTAGGATTTCTAAGATGCCAAAAGATTAGTAGCAATTTTATAGTTCATTTTTTTGTAATAAATCTTAAGGATAATAGCTACATTATATAAAAATTTGAAAGAAACTAAATAATTGGATCAAGTGATATGAATTTATAAAGCTTGAAAAGAAAAAATTATTTGCTAGAAAAATATGTTTTGAAGGATTTTACTACAATTTTGGTATTTTATGTAAAATAAAGAGGTTTTGGAAGCTAAAACTTTGTATATAAGTTAAAGGTGGAATAAAACACTCATTGGAGCTTAGCCAATAAGTTAAAGCTAAATTCTTGATAGCTAGATACCTTGTATATTTCTAGATTATAAATCATATCACATGACAATGTATAAGTTTACTTTGTATGTTTTTTAGCTTAAAAATAATATTTTTATCTCATGTTAAACTCAACTAATGTGACAGCTAATATTTTACTTAATCTAAGTTTTGGTTTAGTTTTTAATAAGAATAATAAGATTTGTGGCCAATAAGAGAAGGTTTATATCTCCTCTTGTTTATTCCTTGTATTTGTCTTCCATTTCTCTTTCTCGAGTTGTTATATGTAAATATATAAATATATATATATATAAATATATATATATATAAATATATATATATATATATAAATATATATATATATATATATCTAAAAATATATTAATGAATTTAATTCAATATATTATAAATAAATAGGTTGATAAAATACTATTTTAAGTGTTTATTTTATGAATTCTTTGCAATTATAAAAGAAATGCATTCTTTAGTACAAAGCAGAATCCATGTAATTTTGAAGAATTTTTTATATTTTTTTAGTCTTTTGCTCTTTTTTTTGTTTTTATAGGCATATTATAATAATTAAATCTATGTACATGAGTAGTATTTTTGAGCCTTCTTTTGTAAAATTATCATATGAAATGGATATGTGGCTACTTTAGAACCTAGTTAGATTGGCCTCATTTTAGCTCATTAGCTTTTCAATAGTCATTGCTTACCACAAAGACTAATAAGAAGAATGTTATGCTAGAAGATTCAAATGTAGTACAACTTATTGGTGTAAAAACAAATACACTTGTTGTAATTGCTAGACAATCTGTATAATAATGTTTGATCAACTCTTCTAGAGGTTTTTTATACTTTGCAATATAAATTGATGGATTCACAAATAAATGCATTGAAAAGTACACCACCATTCAATGATGGAATAAGAGGTAAGAACCAGATACATTGATAGGATAGTAAGACAAATGATAAATTGATGTTATCAAAGCCCATTAAAAAGTTTGAACAACTTGATTCATTTTGGATACTATAGTTTTAAATTGATCCAACTTCTAATTTATTCAAAATGGACATATTAAGAACATAGAAGAAGAAGCCAACTAAAAAATGATAGTTTAACATTAAGAAATGGTATTTTTTGTGGATTTATTTCCAACATTGGAAAAAAAATTAAAAAGAAAAAGAAAAAGAAATAAGAATGTGTTATTAAAAGTATGCAGTAAAATATTTTTTGATGAATTGGTCAAAAACCTAAATTACATGTACTTGATATTTTAATAAAATGCCAAAACAATCAATGATATTAGAACTAGTTCTACACCAATTACATCTCCTAATTTTAATTATTAGATACTCTTTGGTAAATGATGTAAATTGGTAAACTATGAATCATTCTTGCAATGTGGGAGCCAAAAGATGTTGAATGAGTCTATAATAACCTACATGACATATACTTTGGTTGTAAACCTACACTTCCTAGAGAACACTTCTACACTTTGTATTCTCATTATCTACACTACCTAAGCTATCACTATCCTCTTACATGCTTGTCCCAATCAATCTCATTTTCAATATTATTTGTGCACAAAATATTCCATATTCTGTGAATTCCCACCTCTGCCCACAACCCTCACATCTTTTTTATACTTTACACAAAACTTACATTAAAACTGTAAATATATGTATAAATAGAGAACAGAGTGAATTGTGAAACACTTCAATCAAAGGAAAAAGCTACCATGAAAAAGGTAGAAGAACATCATTTTCATGGTATGAGGCCTGGTTGTAAGATTGCTCACATGGGTTGTTCACATGCAGTCAATCCACCGTTTGCTTGAGCGCCATGGCTTTGCACCAGAAGCTGTCGGAGTGGCGCCTCCCGAAACACAGGTCGTATGGATACAGGACATACCTTCCACGGGTATAACCGCGTTCTCTCAGTGGCGGGTATTTGAAGCGCTCCCCATCCTCAATCGCGACCTGCGCTGGGCCTCACTCTCGGGAACCGGGTCAAGTAGGACTTGCACCGGGAAACCCTAATCCGGCTTCAAGAGGTGCGGAGTCTGCCCCGCCCACCCTCTTTCGCCTTTGCGGTTTGTTGTGGCGAGTGTTGAGGTGTTGGCGCGGAGCTTATTGTCACCATGCAGATCTTCGTGAAGACCCTGACGGGCAAGACCATCACTCTCGAGGTCGAGTCCTCCGACACTATCGACAATGTGAAGACGAAGATTCAGGACAAGGAGGGCATCCCTCCCGACCAGCAGAGGCTCATCTTCGCCGGCAAGCAGCTGGAGGATGGCCGCACTCTTGCCGACTACAACATCCAGAAGGAGTCTACCTTGCACTTGGTGCTCCGTCTGCGGGGCGGTATTATCGAGCCATCTTTAATGGCACTGGCTCGCAAGTACAACCAGGAGAAGATGATCTGCCGGAAGTGAGTGCTCGGCCCTTTTAAGCTCACTATTGCAGCGCAGTTTCATGTGAACTGTGTCGTACGGGTTTATGTGTAGTTAATAGAATCATAAGGTGGGCGTCCCGCGAGTGGACAGGAGAGGATGAATTTTATGCTATGTCGAGGCTGTAAAGTGGAGCATAATTATAATTATGCTCCGATGTCACATACGGGATTAGAGGGATTTGCATACGGGAAGGGTTAGGATTCTCACACTTACATGGCAACCTCGCTGGTGACAGATTGTATTAAGATGCTAGGTGGGTAGGCGTTTTCGTGGAAGAGCATTGAAGAGGCAGTTTGTGTCATTAGCGTTGGGGATCGGATGGGGGGTGGTGTGAAATATTATGGCATGCGGAAGGGTTCTTGACCGAAGGTCAGTTTGTGTACTGAAATGCGTGAAATGGCTCGTGCTGAGTGGTGGTACGGAGTTGAGCCGTAGATGGGGATTGAAGGTAGATTTAATAATAATTTCTACGCATGTGCAGGTGCTACGCCCGTCTACACCCCCGGGCTGTGAATTGTAGAAAGAAGAAGTGCGGGCACAGCAACCAGCTTCGCCCCAAGAAGAAGATCAAGTAGAGAGGGAGCAACCGGTCTTTGTGCATGTGGTGCAAAGCAAGTGGAAGGGGAATGCTAGGGCTGCCTATGTCTTATTGAGAGCTATAGGTCACCCGAACACCCGTACAGCTTGTTTCGTGGTACCGTAATGCATTTTATTATTGAACACAATTTGCGGGGTCCAGTACCTGAGTTCTGAACACGTTGTCAAGTGGATTAGATCGTGAATGAATGGACTGATCTGCATGAGATGGTCATCTGGGCGGCAGTGGTGTACGAGTTCACGATGCTCTACAACGCAGAAGCTCATCTGGTGGAAGGAGCGTGGATGGGTTGAAATGGTTTTACGTCGTCGTGTGTGTGTGATTTCGAAGTTGTAGTAAGGGAGCTAGTTGTTCTGAAGTCCGGAGATGGAGCGATGGAGCTTGCTTTTGAAACGGAGAATGAACTCATGGTAAACTGGATTTGATTTCAGAACATGTCTCGGACGTTCTTCTGGAATTACCGTAGTTTCCGGTGTATTCAGTTTTGTGTCGCGAACTGGTAAAGTGGGGTCTAAATTAGATGCATGACCATCAACAGTAATGTGGAGACTTCAATAACTTGTGCGAGATGAGGCACTGGGGGAAATTAGGAAGTCAGTGTAAGTTGGATGGCGCGATGAATATGGGTTGGTAAGCGAAGCTATCGAAATCGTCTGGAGTGGTACTTCATGTAGTCGATACGTGAGGAGTCTTGGTGCTTCTTGAATGATTGTGAAGGACAGAGAGCGGTGTGAATGATTGGAAAGTTTATTCTGCAATTGGATCAGCCAAACCCCTTAACTTAGCAGCTAGACAACGGCTATTGATACATTGACACAGTGAGTTAGCGGTCGAGATATCAATTTCAATTTGCCAGGAAGATTGTGGTGGGTTGTGTGGGAGATCGCTGATTGCCCGGTTCACTATGCCGCTTTTCTGGCTCGGCCGTTGCTGCTACGCTAGCTGCAGCTGCGGCTAGTGTTTTCAGGCTGCTGCGAGTAATGCTCTTACCTCGGCGACTCCACGCGTGAACTGGCTGTGTCACTTCGATTAGGCGACCAAGAAACAGTGGAGGCATGTCATCCCTCGTCCATGCCCACTAGGTGTGGGACTTAGCGAGATCCCCTTCAGTGTGTCCTCACAGCCTGTGTCACCTCTAAGGGGTTTAGGGTTTTCGTTTCAAATGGTTCTAATCGTGGTGTTATTGGTTTCAAATGAAATACCAATTTTATGTTTTAGTTGTTTTGTATGTATTGCACCCTTTATGTCGCAGTGTCCGCTCTAACTTTGGCACAAATCCACAGGTTTTGGCCTACACGGTCAAATACTCACAGAAGCCAGGCCAATTCACCAATTCAATGTTTTAGGATTTGAAGGTTTTGGACTAAACTTGCTACTTCTTCATGTTGTACTTGTATCTTATAGACGATCGGGACACCTCTGACGAGGTAAACTGTAACGTGGAACTAGAAACATTGCCCCATGAAGGAATTGTCGTTATTTTCATTACAAGTTTTTGAATCATATTTAATCATACAAAAAAAATTTCAGTGATGTGGTGAATAGACAAGTGACATCCTATTGGAACTTGACATGAACCATACTGGAGAAAAATTGCAAGGTTATTTTTCCTGATCACTATGGCAAGGGGAGGCATTGCACCCCATGGCCATGTCTCCTTGATGTTTGATATATGTAGGTCAGATTGTGTCATATTGCACTACTCTATCTTGAGCCACCTATGTCCATTGCAATCCAGTTTGCTTTAAAAAAATCCTAGCTTACCATATAACATGACATGTTAACAAGTGTATTTTTGAGGTGGATCTTGACACTATATCAGTGTCCATTGAATTGTTGGTCTCCAGTAGAGAGGACAGGAGAGAATTCTCTGAACTTAATAAAATGGTGGCATACATACAATACAAAGCAGACAAAGCTAGGTTTTAGGTAGAGAGTTCTACATACATTGCCAATGTACAGTTTAATAAGGAAGCAGCAATTTCATAGGCAAGAAAGGAATTTGGAGAGAGAATGGCATTCCTTCTAGAGCAAGCCTTTTGAGATTTGTGTCCACTCCAGCAGATTATAGTGTCACAAGAAGAGGTAATAAGAAGCCTACCCACAGTTCCTTAGCAATACAATGGTGAGTTCTAATTCCATGTATTTGCAATTTAAGCAAGTGTATGGTTAGATGTCACTTTTTGTAGTGTAATTGTCATATAACACCCTCACATGTAACGTTTTTTTTACAAACAATTGAATGCATGTTGAACACTGTAAACATAATGTTTTCGGCTGATAATCAACTCTGTTGTGGTGGTGACACTGCAGATATTGAATCCTATTAAGTCTGCCAAGTTCTAATGGAAATCTGAAGGGTGCGTATCAAACCAACATCCTTTATTATGGTGTAAAAGTGCTTTTTTTTGAACTGTTATGGTGTTTTTTGGCTCCACATGTCCATATGGGTTCACAAAGGACACAATTGTACAAAGCTGCACTAAGGAGATTGGAATGAAAAGAGCATTAACAACCTTCTGCATACAAGGGGCATACCTTTTTGCTGAAATTAAAGGATGACACAATAGAGACAATACATTAACATGTCTTTATACAAATGTGGTAGATTGAAAGGGGCAAAGGTAAATACATTCTTTGGGAAACTATGCACTTGGTGAGGAGTGTCCAAATTTGAGTCCTTTAAGATTATGCTATACATAATGTCACTAATTTTGATAGAGCATGGTGTACAATTTATCATACCATTGTCGTGCGGTTTAATTCCAATGTAGAATCCTAAGGTATTAGTAATGTAGTATAATATTTAGTTGTCCATTTGAAACATTGCAAATACCATTGTCAAAGATGACATATGCCATTGGGAACAATGCATGTATGATACATGGGGTGTCGAGTCCCTCTCTATCATTGGTACAAGCAAAGCAAGTAATGTGGGAGAGTTTGCTAATATTGACTATTGGGATGTAGAAGGCATGCTTTATAGGAAGTTGCCTTATTCTTCATATGACTATGTTTTGCCAAGTTTGTTTTCGATTTTCTTGGAACTAAAGTATGCCATGGAAAAACATCAAAACTTGAACATCATTAAATTCATGATGATTGTGATACATGTAATATAGGACAATGAAGGAGTGGATGGTCTATTCACTCTAAATGTTGGGATAGATATAGGGATTTTATTGTATTAAGTCTCTAACCAATTCATTGAAGAAGTCATGAGTCAATGACATGCATCTTAAAGAAAGAAAACTCAATACACTCTTACATCACTTGAAAAGATTAGAAAGTTATTGAATGATCGTAATATATTGAATTAGAATGGTTATTGTCAAGGACAAGAAGATCAGAAAGTCTTGAAATAAGATTTAAGATTAAAAAGGCATTGACAAGAGAAAAGAAGGCTTTACTCTTATTTCTATATATACTCTCTAATTAGGAGCTATGTGGTAATATTCTATAGGACCTCCAACACATGTTGATTTTACTAAATATATGTCTTATTTTGCAAGACAAGTTTTCTATATGTGTGTCACATAATTAACTTGTTCCACATGCTACTAACATGTATGACATGCGGTTAACTTATTAACCAAGTTTCTAATCTATCAATTAATTATAAATATGTGTAAAGTCAAGGTAGTATCTAAGAAGCTTCTAAGAAGTGTTTTTAGAAGTTATTATGAAATTAATCTACTTTTACTTACTTCTAGTTAATCATATAGATAATTATTAGAATAAATATATATATCCCTGACATTATTTCTTCTTCTAAAGATGAGTTCCATGAGGATCACTAATTATATATTGAAAAAATTAAAAATGCAACAAATTGTGTTTGCTACATACTCTGATCTTTATTTTCTTCAAAGATGGTTGATAGGTCCTCTCAACCATCAATAATGTCCTATACTAAGGTGGAAAGACCACCTTATTATTTGATTGTTGTTAAAGCCTTCATAATTCCCTTCAAATAAAATATTTGAATCACCATGAAGAATCATTCCTACTTCCAATAAAATCACCAAATATTAGAAATTTCTTCTAAGGTTGTGATACTAAACACATTATATCTCACTATCTATTCAAGAAAGGATATGTTGTTCTTAAGAATCTTCATGTTAATTATGTAATTTAGAAAGTTGTAACAATTATAATATTTTATTTAATAAGTCAACAAATAATAGCTTTTGAGTTGAATTTATTGGTTATTAGTTCTTAGTTTTTTTAGTGCCACAAATACAAAAAAGTTACAAACAAAGATAAAAAGGAAGAATGCTATCTTTCTTATATCTTGTTTATTTTATAGCAAAGATTTGATATTCTTTATCTTGATTTTGATAGTTATTATCAATAAAAAGCTTCAACTTCATTTTTTGTATTTGCAAGATTCTTTGCTGGTTCTTATGTGTATTTATTAATATCATATTTATTCCAATGATTAAGATAATCCAATCTATTTTAGTGCTGCCTTGAATCTGAAACTTCTTCTACCTCAATTTCTTGATTATTATCTACTTCTATAGGAAGAAGTGGCATTTTTTTTCTTCTTGAGATATTCATAGTCTTATATGGCTAAAAAAGAGATATGTGAAATATGAGATAGATCTTCATAGAATTCAATAGATGTAACAAGATTAACTTATTTATAAATAAAAAATGGTCCAAGCTTACAATAGTCCAATTTATTATAAGGACAAATAGTCTTGATATTGTAATAAAGTAGCCATATCTTATTACTTACATTGAATTGTGGTTGTTCTTTGCAATAGGCATCTGCATTATTTTTTTTCATTCTTGAGCTTCCTTTAATTGTGCCTTTATTATTGCATATAACTTTGATAAACAATTTACCAAATCTATTATTGTAAGATTATCTATTTTTAAAAATATCAAGTTATAGATAATAACCATATTTAACAAAAAAATATGATTATTGAGTAGAAGAATGTACATAATTATTGTATGTAAATTCTACTAATGGCAAAAGAGTTATTTAATTACCTTAATGATATTTAATGGTACATCTCTAATACTACTTTAGAACTTCATTCATCAATTCCATTTGTCAATTAATTTGAAGATGAAAGGTTAAATTAAATTTTATATCCACCTTCAATATCTTAAAAAAGATTTTTTGAATCTTCATACTAATTGTGTCCATCTATTTGATATAATATCTTTTGGCAATCTATGATAGCAATAGATGTTATCAAAGAAAAGTTTAGCTCTTTCTTCATCTAAAATAAATTTTGTACTTGGTACAAAATGTGCCATTTTGGTGAAGAAATCTACAATCACAAATATAGAGTCATATGAACTTGAATTTGGAAGACCCATAATAAAATCCATACAAACATAAGACTATGGTTGTTTTAATATAGGCAATAATTGGAAAAGTCTATAGAATCAATGATAAGAAATTTTTGATCTTAAATAAATATGACATGATTATATAAAGTCTTTTATAGCCTTCTATATTTGTGGCCACTAAAAATCTTTAGATATAAGCTCCAAAGTCTTATTATATCTTAAATGTCCTATTACTAAAAAATCATGATGTGTTTGAAAAATACTTAAATATGCTTCTTTTTTTTAGAACATATAGATAATCATTTGAAATATAATAGATTATTCTTATTTTTTAAGTTCCAAACTTAAAAATATCATAAGACTTAGAAGAGGTATCTTTGATATAATGAACAAAAGGATCAAAGGATAAATTTGATTGAATTTGCTAGACAAATATTGTATCAATATTGATTTTATTGCTTGAAGATGAAATTACTTAGGCTTCAAGACAATTGTTCTTTATTGATTAAAAGTTGCATCTCTTTCTTTTGATATAAGATAAGAATGTCTAAAAAATGTGTTTGAAAAATCTTCTTATTTTTTAGGTCAATATGTAATCTTAAAATCAAATCTTGATAGTGACATGTTCCAATGAGTATGGTGACAATTCAATACTCATATTGTTATATGGGATGATTTTCTATATGGGAATATATTGTGTACAAAATTTGAAGAAATTTTAGCTTTTATTATTGGCCAAGCTCCAAGAAGTGATTTATTTTTATTATAAAATATAAATAAATATAATAATATAATAAGATATATTAATAATAAAAAAAATTATATTTAAGAAGGTTTGTATATAAGGCTTCTTAAAGCATCTAAAAATATCCTAACATTCTTTGCTATACCAAATCATAATCAACTATTTGTTGGTAAGTTAGATTTTCTATAAGCTCAAAGAAAATCTATAATTTCTTTTTAAAAATCTATCTTTATATCATAATTTTTCCATAGCTATATATCTCCACTTTTAATATATATATAAATTTTTGGCTTCTTAAAATCCCTTTATTTTGTATAAAATACTCAAATTCAACCATTCAATTTTTTAAATTTTTTTAGATAATGTAGCATTTACTTTTAAGTTTTATCATAAAAAAATAAATTATAAATATAATACAAGTTATTTGGCATCTTAAAAATCCTAGAAGATTTTCTAAACCTTAATTTATAAGCATTCAAATACTATTTTCTTTATATCTCAAAAATCCAAAATCAAAATGCTATAAAATTTGGTATGTAGCTTTATAATACAATAATACATATTTATAAAAATATTTAGCCTAAGATTTTTCTAAATGCCTAAGATATGGCTAGAACCAAATCCCTTAAGAAATTGATTCTTTGACAAATCTCAATTTGAAAGCATTATCTTGAAGAAGCCATTATTCCTTGAAATCAATTCTAAACCTAATTTTTTGTATAAAAAATATAGCTCTTTAAATCAACTTTTCAACCACATAATCTAATCCTCAAAAGTCCTTTATAAGCGTGTGTTATGTCTCAAAGAATGATAGTAGGTACAAAATCAATACCTTAACTTTGTGCATCTATTTTTTTTTCACAAAAACTTTGAATTAAAAAAATTTCACCAAAATCGTATCCAAAATCCTAAAATTAATGATTGTAACTTCTAATATATGAATGCCTTTGAAAGAATAATCCTAATTCTTAATAAGGCCTCGGACCCCCTCCTTAAAGTCCATTGGATATGACTTTTGGCTAATAAGAATGGAAATTTTCATCATCTATTTCCATTCATCCATATGATCAATCTAACTATCATTTTTTATACAAAAATATTTCTTTAATTCTTTTTTTAATAAGATTTGCATAGTATGTATTCTAAACACCAATTAAAAGAAACAAAATAAGATTTTAAAAATTACTAATATCTAAAAAAAGTAATTTTAAATATATTAAAATTATCAATAATATAAAATCAATCTCAATAATAGTTTTTTTAAAGTAACTACTTCAAAGTAGTAATCTAATCATATTTTGTAACCAATTAAAATCTAATAATATTTCTTTTATTACATTGTATAATACATTGTAGATTAAATATATATGTGTAATATTTTTACATGTTAGCCAAACTATACTACAATAGCATTGATATGAAGTACTCAAGATTTTTGTGATCTATATACATGGTGATTGGATTAAAAGAGCCTTTTAGATAATGATGCAGTCTTTAAAAAGAATCTACAATTACAAAAAGTTCTTTGTTATGGATTTTGAAGTTGATCTTTGTTGCTGAAAATTTCTTAGAATAAAAAGTTACTAAATAGAATTTATCATTTGCTCTCATTTCTAAATATACCATACTTAAGATAAAATCTAATGCATTTTTTTCTATAAAAAATGCCTTGGAGAAGTTAACAGGGTATAAGATTGATATAGAAGTAAATTCCTTCTTCAAAGTACTAATTGATGTTTCAACTTCTTTATTCTACTCAAATTTGTCTTTACAAGTCAAATGTATAAGTGATTTTTTTAAAAAATCTAGTAATAATTTTCAAAGCTCAAAAAGCATTGCATATTTCTTATTGTTTTTGAAATCTTCTAGTCTATGATAGTTTGGACCTTCTTATGATTCATTATTAGTCATTCTTTAGAAATTATGTATTCTAAAAAGTCAATTTGAGTAGTATGGAATATATATTTTTTCATCTTGGCATATAATCATGTATCTCTAAATTTTTATAAGGTATAACAAACATGAGGTTCATATTCTTTTATATTTTTTAGAGTAGATTAGAATTTTGTCTAAATAAAAGACAATAAAATCATTACAAAATTCATAAAAAATATCATTTATGAAATGTTGAAAAGTAAATGGTGCATTTATGAGTCTAAAAGGCATGACATTATATTTGAAATTTCCATACTTAATTTGAAAAATAGACTTCCATGCATTTCTCTTTTTGATGCAAACTAGGTTATATACTCCTTGTAGATATATTTTTGTAGAGATCTTTACCTGATTGAGTTGGTGAAGAAGTCCTAAAATCAGAGATAGAAGATACTTATTTTTGATGGTGATCTTATTAAGTCTTTAATAGTCTATATAAAATTTTAAAGATCCATTTATTTTTTATTTATTTTTATTTTTATTTTTTTCCATAAATAAGATAAGAGCTCTTGTTGGAGATTTTGAATGGTGTATGAAGTTTTTAGCCAAGTTCTTGTCAATGTACTCTTTTAGTATAACCAATTCATTCTACAATAAGCTATAGATTAGTCCAAATGGTAGTTTCTTCTTACAAATCAATTGAATAATTATAAGGTCAATATTTTGAAAGAATATATGAAATATTTTTTTAAAAAAAGTCCTAAAAATCTTAATACTGGCTAAAAATACCACTTGATATCTTTCCACCATAAAAAATAAGCATGACATATATAGCAAAAGATGACCCTTCTTCTGCCACATGCATAAAAGCTCTTGCAGCTATTTGTAAGGATTTGAATGTATTAAACTTATGTATTTCTACTTATCTAACAAAATTTTGAATTAAACTATAAGAAAAGTTAAAGTTATAAGAAATCTATTCTATCTAGGAGTTATGTTTTTTTAACCATGATAATCTCAAAATAACTAATTGGAAGAAAATCTTATCACATTAAATATTATTATGCTATTATAATCTTCAATTATTATATTTAAAAGGATAATTTCATAGATAATATTTTCAAAAGATAATGAATGATCATCTGTGACTTCTACATGTAAAACTTTAGTTTTCTTCACAAATGATACCTCTTATTTTTTGATAAAGTCTTTATCTATAAAATAAGCTGAGGCTCTTGAATCTAATGAAGCAAAGAATTTATGATTTTTGGGCCATAAATACACACTTAGTATAAAACATGGTGAGAGATTTGAAGAGAAAATAGGACCTTTATTAGGCATTGTACGTAATTCCAATTATATGATGTTGTATTATGTAGCATTTGGCTTGAGAAATGCACCGGGCACTTGGTTGTGAAAGATAAAAAAAAATTACAATAACAAGTCCTAATAACTATAATAGATTCTTAAATAAATTATAATTAAAGATTAGTAAATATAATCAAATACCAATCAAATTTAATTAGAATTTCAAAGGAATTATATAAGAAACACAAAGAATTTTTTGAAATTGATTTGTCAAATCCTAATCAACCTCTAAATAAGTCTTAATCAAATCCTAGAAAAATCCTAATCAAATCCTAGTCAAATCTTAATCAAGTTCTAATCAAATCCTAAACAAAATCTAACCAAATCCTAATCAAATCTTAAATAAATCCTAATCAAATTTTAAATAAATCATAATCAAATCTTAGATAAATCTTAAATAAGTCCTAATAAAATTCTAATAAAATGTTAATAAAATCCTAATAGAATTCTAAATAAATTCTAAATTAGTCCTAACCAAATTCTAGACAAATTCTAGTCAAACTCTAATCAAATCCTAATCAAATCCTAATTAAATCCTAGTCAAATTTTAGACAAATCTTAAATAAGTCCTAACCAAAGTCAATACACACTCAAATCACTCCCAAGCAATATTCAAAGAAATTCCATTAAGTCAATTCATAGATCCTATTCTCCAATTTTTAAAAGAATTCCATCAAGTCAACTCTTAGACCCTATTCTCTGATCTCCAAATTAACCAGAGAATCGTTATTGAGGCTTGGTTTTGTGCCTCAAGGTCTAATTTCAACAATGGATGGTAACCAATGTTGGAGTAGAAAGAGTTTGCCTCAAGAAAGCACTAGACTCCTGGTTGTCACTAATTGCTCAATCAAGCATCAAAATAAGAAAAGTCTTAAGTTTATATATAAATTTTCTCTTTTTAGAGCAATTAAACCAAATATATAAGCCTCAACTAACCAACAACATCCAAAATATAATAAAATCCTCTAAAACCTTGTATATCCTTATGTAGAAATTTTTTCAAACTTCAATACCTCATATCTCTTGATCTGACAAATAAAACTTACTCAAATTTTACATAAAATATTGATGTATTTTTATCAACTTCTACAATGAATTTCAACTATAAATTCATAATAAATCTTAAGATATCACCGAAATTCTAATAATAGCTTCAAATCCTAGATTTTATATACCCATGTGTAATTTTTTTCATATCTCATATATTAAATATTTAAATCCTATAAAAAATATATATATATATATATATATATATATATATATCTATATATATATGTATATATATAGTTATTTAATAAAATTATCTACCTTCTCTAAAATGTTTGAGTCAAAAATTCCTCCAAAAACTCAAGATATGGCTCCAACCATTACTATGAACAAAATCACTTACTTACTGCCTTTGATTTGGATGCACTGACTTCAATCCTCTATAACTTCTTCATCCAAAGTCCAAATTTATCAAATAGTATATGAAAAGTATAGTTGAAAAAGTGTTCTCTCTAATTCCAATTTCCGATCCTTCTTTTCTCTCTGTAAACGTATGTTATGTTCCAAAGAATAATAGTAGATATGAAATTGACATCTTAACTTTGAATGCCAATAACTCCTTCATAAAAACTCCAAATCACACAAAATTTTCACCTAATTTGTATCCAAAATCCTAAAATTATTAATTCTAGCCTCCAAAGCTCAAATGACCTCGAAAAAGAAATCCTAATTCCTAATAAGGCCTCGAGCAGCCTTCTTGAAGTCTATAGGGTATGGCCTTCAATCAATAGGAATGAAGATCTCTATTCCTTACCTTCATCCACCTATGTCTTACTTTCATCCCTTCCAATAAGCCTTCTATTAATTAAGATTTTCATCTTTAGGCTCTACTCTCCTCTCAAGGCTTCATACTAAACATTTAGGTCCTGTAACTTTTTTGAATGCTATAATCAAAAAAGCTAAAATTCAAGATAAAGTTTCTTAAATCCACTATCTTTAAATTAATCTATTAACCATTCTAATATACATCAAGACTTATGAACATATCATATGTTCTAACTAATTTTTACATACTATAAATAATTACATTATAACATTGGTCTTCTCCGGATATCAACTTTTGGATTTCTAAGGTAATTTTTTCTACAAACTACTCTTAACTTCTCTCTAAAGGTGTCTACATTGTTTATTTTTTTAATCTATCTTATTTTGTTCTATTTGTGATTCTACAAAGTAAATAGAAGCCGATTTTGTAAGAAGGCAATATTAACACCTTTAGTTTTTTTATTCCTTCATTATTATCTATTTTTCTAAGATAATTTTTTATAATATATTTGAAATAAGATCTTCAAAATTATGATATTTTCTTCACCTTTTTACCTATTAGTCATTTTACATCATGACAATAGTCTCTATTATAGCTAAAAAAAACTTGTTTTTGAACACATTAGCTTCTTTAGCAATCATACTCCTCATTTTGTAATTGCATAATTTCTTTAGATAATATTGAGTAGTATGCTTAGCTTTTCTATAATATAGGTACAAATCTTTTTAAGAATATTGAGTCTTTTTTTGTTCAATGAGAGGTTTAAAAAATACTATATTAATTTTCATTGTTTTTGGCCTTAATAAATAGGTTTTTAAAACGTAAGAATTACTATTATTATTTCATTTATTCTTTTTTAAGCAAATTTTTATTTTTGATGTCTTTAAAATAGTCAATTATTACATGCAATAGCTTGAGCAAAAAATTATTCCAAAGAATTCACTTTCAATGTTGTTAATAATAAATCTTTAATATTATTCTATAATCCATATTAAAATTGGTTGATAAGGGCTTTGTCATTTCAATCTATGTTGCAAGTGAAATTTTGGAATTTAGTAGCATATGTGATAGATAACCATGATCTTTATTATAAAGATAAGAGCTTAGTCTTTGCTATTCTTTCTTGATTACTTTCTCTAAATGTGGCTATAAACACTTCTAAGAATAAATTCAAATCATAAAAGAATTGTGAATCCTTTTTCATCAAAGATATAAACCAAGACAAAGCACTTCTATAAAAAAAAAACTTGTATGAATTCAACTTGCATAAATCCATCAGAGTAATGGAAAGGATGCAATCTTAAATAGAGCTTGATCTATTATAAAAATCTTTGAAGTTTTAATCTTGTTCTATCAAATGTCTTTGGCATATTAATCTTTGCTTTCCTTAAACTTATAAAAATAAATTTTTTTGAATTTAGTTATGAAGCTAATCTACTTACTTGCTTGAATTGTATAACTTTTTGTCATAGACTTTGGACTTCTTCTATAGGTATAAGAATAGTGCTTCTATAGTTGGCATTGATATTGCATAAAATTTTTATTTTAAAATTATTGACACGCTTGTGAAGTTCTATAATAATCATAATTCTATTCTCATTTTTGCTAAGTATAGCTTTTATTAGAGATCATATACAAGACAAGGATTCAAGACCAAAAAATGGAGTTAACTCTATATTAGATTAATTAGATACAAGGCAAAAAGGTCCTGCTTAGACTACAAGAAGTGAATTGTTGAGACTAAAGATCCCCTCTTCTTTGACTTCTATTTATATTAGATCCTAAGAAGCTTCTTGAGAAATTTCTATGAGGGTTAGGAACAAAGAAATTCTAAGATCCTTCTTTGGCAACTTCCTAAATCATCTAAAGCTTCTTAGAATCTTCTAAAATCTCCTATGACCTTCTAGAATTTTCTTAGGATTAATTAGAACCTTTTGGAACCTTCTAAAACCTTTTAGGATCTACAAGAACCTTCTTAGAACCATCTCAAATCTTTTAAAAGCTCCTAGAATTATCTCAAATCTTCTTTAGTTGTATATCTATGACATCACTTCTTCCTCTAGTTTTGAGGTCTCCAAGAAGCAATGTTGCTACAAGCCAATATATACGCAAGAAGTTGAAGATCTATTGCATAGTATTTGCCATATATTCTAATAATTTTTTGCAAGGCAAATGGTTCATAGGCCCCCATAGCAATCAATAGTGTCCAAAGTCTTCTACTTGTGACCAAGCATGAAATTTGATATCTTTATTATGGAATTATCCTATAAACACTCCTTGTGGAAGTCCTTCATAGGCAAGTTTTACTTCAAACACAATTACCAGTGACCTATTACTAGATATCCTTTGACATCTTCATGATTCAAGTGGCTCTTCATCTCGAAATTGTCTTCATAAGTTATTTGGTTGAGATGGTATGACTTGCACGGTATCTATCTTTTGACTATCTATATCACATAAAGTAGATAAGACTAAAAGAATATAAACAAGCTATGGTCGTAAACTTGAACTACTAACTTATACTATTCTAAACATTTCAAAAAACTGCATCTTCAAAAGCTGCCTCCTCTCCTTTTTTATGAGGCCAAGAACTAAGAATCTTCATGGTGAAGCCATCTTATCAAGCTATTGTTCTTCATTTTGCTGCTTTTAGTCTAGATGGATATCATTGATGGAACTTTTGAATCTTCATTTGTGCATTTACAAGGTTGCCAATTGATGCCCACATGCAATTGTTGATATCATATTTATACCGATAGATTAGATATTTAAGCCTTCTATATCTCAACCTTGAATCTAATACCTCTTCTATCTCAAATTCAATATGATCATTGATTTCAACCATAGGAGATTGTAGTTATCTTTGACTTGGTATGTTCGATTCTTTATACCTTTTTAAAAGTGAAACATGAAAGACTGGATGAATCTTCATGGATGAACGTAACTCCAAGTGATAAGTTATATTATTGATTTTTTTTTAAATCACAAATGGTTCCAATCTTTACTAGTAAAACTTATCACATGGCTTGTTGGTTTTTATATTGCATCAAAGAAGCCACTTTTTATCACCAACTTAGAATGGAGGATGTTCCTTTCTCAATTTATTTGCCAATAGCTTATAATATCGTTGAGCTCTTTCTAGGTGAGTCTTCATGATTGCTTGAAGTTTGACAATCTTTGTAGCAAACTCCTTTGCTGCTGGATTTGTCGACTTTAAAGGTTCTATCATATCCAACTTTGGATGATGATCATAGTTTGAATAGAATGGTGTTTGTTGCATAGATGCATAGATTATGTTATTATATGCAAATTTGGCCAATGACAAATAGGAAGTCTAGTCATCTTATTGATAGTTGATGGTACACTTCAAATATTGCTCAAGAATTTGGTTGATCTATTGTGTTTGGCCATCAGTTTGAGGATAGAAGATAGAAGAAACGTTATTGTCAATCCTAAGAATCTTGAAGAGTACCTTCCAAAACCTTAATACAAATTGTGGCCCACAATTTGATACAATGTGGTTTGACAACATGTGGTAATGATAGATATTATCAGTAAAGAGTCTTGCCATTTCTTCACCAATAATTGACTTCTTACAAGGTATAAAATATGCCATCTTAGTCAATCAATCAACAACTACAAAGATAGTGTCAAATGACCTTGATGGTAGAAGATCTATGATAAAATCTATGGAGATAGATGACCATGGTTGTCTTGGAATATGAAGGGGTTGAAAAAGTCCATATGGTTGATGTTAAGGGTTCTTTGACTTTGAACAAGTATCACATGATAGTACAAATTCTTTAACGTCTTTTTACATTTTAGGCCACCAAAAGTCTTTAGTCAGAAGTTCCAAGGTCTTATTGAATCCAAAATGTCTAACTACAGGGAAATCATGGTGTGTTTGAAGAATGTGCAGGCAAGTTGGTCCTTCAAGAATAAATAAACATTCTTCAAAGAACAAGAGGCTATTTTCATACTTGAATTTAGAAGACTCTTTAAGAAGATTGTTGGCAAGACGCTTGATATTAAGAATAAGAGGATCCATATTGGAGGCTTTATAAACTTGATCAAAAAATGATAAATCCATAGGTATTGATATATTGGTTGCTGGAAGGTAAAATTGCTTAGGCTTTAACAAGGTTGTCCATTGTTAATCATATGCTGCCTCATCTTCTTTTGGTTCAAGGTAGGAATATCTTGATAATGCATTTGATAATCCTTATTGGCTCCCGAATTGATACATGATGCAAAAGTCAAATTGTGATAAAGATATACTCCAATTTATTTGGCGATGGTTCATGACTTTGATTGACATAAAATATTCAAGATTCTTGTAATGTATATTTACAATCACTTGATGAGAAGTACTTTCAAAAAAGTAGTGCCATTCTTAGAAAGAATCCTTAATAACAAATAGTTCTTCATTGTGTATTTTGTAGTTAATTCCTATCACTAAGAATTTTCTAGAATGGAATGCAATTAGATGAAATTTTCCATCTTCTCCATATTGTGACAAGATTGCTCCCAATGCAAAGGCTAAGACATTGGTCTCTATAAAATAGGACTTATAAAAATCTAGATGTAACAAAATTGGAGCTATTATAAAAGCATCTTTTAAGCTTTGAAAAGCTTTTTCTACTTTGGAACCCCAATCCAACTTATCCTTGCATGTCAACCACATAGATAGAACAGCAATCTTCGAGTATTACCTAACAAAAATCTTATAGAAGTTTACAAATCCAAGAAAGCATTGAACATCACATACAATTTTAGGCTTTGCTCAATCGATGATTGCTAGTACCTTTTTTGGATTCATAAAAAGGCCTTTCTTGGAAATAATATATCCAACAAATTTGACTTGAGGTGCATGAAATACTCACTTTTTTAGTTTTGCATATAGCTCAGCACTTTGTAGCTTTTTTAATATAAGGCAGACATGTTTTTTGTAGTCTTTCAAATTCTTAGAAAATATTAGAATATCATCTAAATAGATCACAATAAAGTCATCAAGATGCTCACAAAATATATCATTTATTAAGTGTTGGAATATGGCTTGTGTATTAGTAAGTCTAAAAGGCATGAAATTGTATTCAAAATGTCCATACCTAGTGCAAAATATTGTCTTTCCTTCATCTCCCTCCTTAATGCATACTAAGTTATATGCATCTTATAGATCAATCTTTATAAAGATCTTTGCTTGGATAAGTTGATGAAGAAGTCTTGATACTAATAGCAATCGATATCCATTTTTTACCATGATTTTATTAAGACTGCGATGTCGTATTACGTGCTTTCCTGCTCGAGAACACGCCGGGCCTCTGGCTGTAGAAGGTAGTATGGAGATTCATCGATAGTCAAGCAGTCTATCAGTTTTGACTGCTGGAATACAAACGACTGCAACAATGTACCGTAAATCTATATAGATGCTCTTCGACTGCTTGTCAAAGTCCTTTTTGTTTCAGCCGATAGGTCTCTAGACGTTACAGAGAACCCCGAACAATCCAAACTGTTAATCTTCAATACCGCTTTGTACTTACGATCTTGTATCCACAGACTGTCTTGTTAGATTAACCCAATAAATTTCATTCACTCCGCATATTCAATCCTATAGATGCCCTTTTAATCCTTCAATCACAGACGTAACTCGATTTTACAAAACAGTCAAGAGTATTCAAACCCACTTCATTAAAAATCTCGATTCACCATTACAATACTGACTTCAGCAGCGATTGCCTCAGCCTTCCCAAAACTCTACGAAGAAGAAAAATCCAAATTCTCTGTCTTTCCTTCCCCGACCCGAAGCATGAAGCTCCTCTCTCTAATCCCCTTGATCTTCAAAAACCTCCAATGAAAACCGAACTAGTAACCTTGCAAAAGCTTGAAAATTAGCTCCCCCCCGATTCCCAGAGAAAAAAAAAAAAAAAAAAAAAAAAACCCTCTTCAAAACTATATCCCCCCTAACCTTATCCTCTGAATTTCTTCAATCTTCCGTCTTAGATCCGGAATTGGCTCCCACCGTCAAGCTTGGATCCAAAATTGGCTCTCGCCGTCAGAGCTTTCTCCTCCGTTTTTACCTTTAAGAAATCCATTTACCGAAAACAACGTTCTCTGAAATGGCACAGAGAACAGGACAGCCCGAAACAGAATCGAAACTCCGTAATCGGGACCACATAGAGTCGCCCGACCAATTTAGGTCCCATATTGGGTAAGATGCCCGTAATAATCTGGATGTTCCCGTAATTGGGTCTGCATTGGGTTACCCGACCAATTCAGGTCTCATATTGGATAAGAAGACCCGGATTAGATTCTCGAAATTGGATCCAATTGGCTCTTCGAACCCGTCATGTGAATTGGTCCTTCTCTTCTTGTTGACTCCCATTATTGGAATTGAATCGAGCATTTCAGTATGCCCCAAATGACTGTAACGGGGTGACTGAACCTAACTACTCAGTATTTATACAGGAGTTGGTCGATGCTCCCAATATTCGAGATAACTGAATATTAATAAAATTTCCCTTTCTTTTTATTTTCACTGTATACTCGTGTTACAACACGACATCTACTCCCTCTGAACCTGTGCATCCTCCGGTATGCACCAATTTATCCAATTGCTGTTTGATTCAGAATATATCCTCTATGTCTTTGTCTAGTTCGTCTTCGTCACCTTCATTATCCAAATCACTTTCATCTTCTTGCTGCGGAATCTCTATACCTTCATTAAGGTCTTCCATATTCATCTCTGCGTGTCTTCGTTTAAATATTTTTACTCGCTTCCCTGCAATTGGTATTTTCAATTTTGTACCATCTAACTCCCGTAATGAGTAAGTCGCATTATCATGAACAGTTGTTACCACATATGGTCCAAATAAACGTTTTGAGAATTTCGGCAAAGTACTATGTTGATTATCCAGACTATTATCATAAATAAGTATTCAATCACCTTCCTCGACTGCTTTTGGTCTCAATCGATGTTGCTTATCAAATTGCACCTTGTTTTGTAACCTTGCTCTTTTTAACCTTTCCAATGCTATCTGGACATCTTCCATTCTTTCCTCCAATTGTCGAATCCTAATAGCCAGAAGTTCTTCTCTTGTCAATCCATCTTCCCATGGTAGCATACTCCAAGTAAGTACCTTTTCTTCAATCGGCATAATTGGTTTTTGACCTATCATAAGTTCTACTGGCATATATCCTGTCACCGAGCTATGTGTTGTTCGATCATCCCATAATACAAATGACAAAAGCCGTGGCCACTCTTTAACTTTCCCATTACAAGCTTTAATCAATGCTTTCACAATCGGTAGGTGACCACGTTCACTTTTTGCATTCCATTCTGGATTATAAGCAGTAGTCAGTGATAGTTTAACTCCACATCTTTCAAAGAACTTACGAGCTTCTTGTGCATTTAATTCTCCACGATCTGCAGTGATTTTTCCTACGCACCCGTAATGGCAAATGACATCTTCAAGCAAAAACCTACAAATCTCCTCTGTAGATTTTGTCCTCAATGCTCTTCTTTCTACTTGATTTGATAAATCTTCACGAGCTAAAATCAAATATCTCATCTGCCATAACCCAACCGGCATAATAACCAAATCAACAACCCATTTAAAATGAATAGCCAGAGGATATGTAGGATAAAGACCATCTCGGTGTCGGATATTAGAATACGATTGACAGATTTCACATGACTCTACAAATGAGAGCACATCTCGATACATATTTTTCCACCAATATCATTCCTTGAGTTTAGCAAAAGTAGCCCAGATTCCTCTATGCCCTGCCCATAAACTATCATGAAACTCCTTTAATAATTTTAGTTTTTCTTCCCTTTTGCCTATCACTCTTTGTGGCATCCCAATTCCTTTCTTCGGTCTCTTCTATAAGAATCCATCTCGAAGTAAAAATCCATATGCTTTTATTCTTATTTGTTTGAATTTTTCTGTAGATCAATTCCCCTGCTTAGTCAAGGTATTCAAATAATGACCAATATCCAATAATTCTCCTTCATAAGATTCTTCAAGAAATAGCTTGTCTTCTTTGTTGAGATTTGATATTGAATAGAATTTCAATCCGACATCATCAATGTCTTCAACCATTTCGTCCTCCCTCTCATATCTTGCTTGAGATAGCATGTCTGCTACTAAATTGTCCTTCCCAGTGATATGCTTAAATTCTGGATTTAGTGACTTAATATAAGCAATCCATCTCAATATTGTAATATCTGGCGTTGAACAGTTAATAATCATTCCAAGCAATGGCAAGCAATCTGTTTCAATTACTACTACTGTCCCAATCAAATAGTCCTTTTCAGCTTTCATAGCTGAAACGACTCCCCAAAGTTCTCTTTTGACTTGCGAATATGCACGCTGACGAATACTTAAAACTTTAGCCCCAAATCGAACTGCAAATCTACTCCCATTCGAATCATCTTGACCCACAGTCCATCCAATGGCAATTGGACTAGCGTCCACAATAAGAAACACTGGTCTATTGCACTTATAATCAATCTTCCTCAATATTGGAGGTGACATCAATAAATTCTTCAATCTTTGCATTGCCTGAATATGCCTTTCTTTCCATTTAAATCGGTAACCCTTGCGTAACAGTTCATATAATGGATCCGCTATGTGAGTAAAATGAGGGATCCAGATTCGATAAAATACACATGCACCCAAAAACCTGCGAACCTCTGTTAAAGAATCACAATCCTCTTTCATCCTTCCAATTGCATCAACTTTAGTCGGATCTGGTTTTCTTCCGTAGGATCCACATAAATGTCCAACAATTACAACCTCTCGTATTCCAAATACGGACTTCATATCTGATAATGTAAGATGAACTTCTCCAAGCCGAGTTAAAATCTTTTCACAATCTTGTATATGATCAACAACATATTTGCGACACCCCCTCGTATCTAAAGTTTCATCCTTGTCTCCTTCTCTGCACCCTTTTATAAGAACATCATTCAGAAAAGGCATAGTCTTTTCCGGAATAAAATCTCTCAATACCTTATTCATCCCATTCATCATATGCGCAACTGAGTTGGTCGCGCCTTGAGGAAGAGTGCACATTCTAACCAATCCAAGTGGTGTCCTCATCGTTGTCATATCTCTACTTCCTTGGGCAAGTTGAAATTGATCATAACCTGAATACAAATCACTCATTGAATAGATCGCCCTTCCAGCAAACGCCTCAGCAAATTCATCCACAATAGGTCCAATTCCTGCATTCTTGACAGTTACTGCATTCACCGGTTGCATATCTTGAATAAATCGTAGTGACCCATTCTTCTTAGGTACTGTAAACCATTGACTAGAATACGGCACAAATGAAGGTTCTAATATTTTCATCTTTATCTTTTCTTTTAATAGTTCCACCAATTTAGGTAAATGTGCCCTCGGTACTGGAATCGGTCTTAGATTTCAAGGTACATGCGGTACAGTGAAGATAACCCTAGGTGTTATAATATTTGGATCCACACACCCAATTTCATGAGATTTGAAGGCAAACGATCTACCTTGTTTAGCCAATATCTTTTTGAAGCAATTAATTTCCTCTAACAATAAAGAACCATCAGAACTGTAGTCAAGAAATCTGAATTGCCACAATTTCTAAATTAAGTATAGTTTAAATCGGTTCAAACACAAGGGAAAGAACTGTCGCATGAGTTAATTGTTAAGGTCACCATTAATTGAATATAATCATTTGATATTCAATAAGTTAATTCCCAATCACTGAATTGTATAATATTAATTCTTCAGTACCATGTCTAATTTAATAACTTCAATTACAACATTCTCAATTTCTTATCAATTCTCTGTAATTCTAACTTCATTTATATTTTCCAACTCAATGGTCATTCAATCATTTTCAAACTATCATCTCTCAATCTATAACACTATTTCATGTGCAATATATAGAACCAATTCTGGTCCAATACAGCATTCACTGTAACACTGTGATCAACACAGAATTCTCATAAACTTCTCTTTATAAACACAACGAAACATCAAAATACAAAAAGAAAGAAATAGAAAAAATAGAAGTAGCACCCAAGCATACCCCGGCTCTAAGACTCACAAGTCTAGCCCTAAGCTAATCAATCTTTCTCCCACAATACCCTTTTTCAGATTCCAACTGGTTTTTGTCAGTTAACTGTATCTTGGAACCTTTCACATGACTATTGGTTTCCTGATTTCATCAATACCGGTTCTAATCTACTAAAGTCAAAATTTTAGCACTAACTAATATATCCGTTCTACATAGCCCCACTCCTAACTGTGTCGCGTCTTCACAAACATCCAATTCTAGAACCAATTCTCCTAATATTATTGGTTGTCACCATTGGTTGGCTCCGATAATTCATCCAATAAGATCGTTTCAACTGGTGCTTGCGCCTGAAAATTGGGTTCTTCGATTTCCTCTTCTTCTTCTTCTTCTTCTTCTTCTTCTTCTTCTTCTTCTTCTTCTTCTTCTTCTTCTTCTTCTTCTTCTTCTTCTTCTTCTTCTTCTTTTTTTCTTCTTCTTCTTCTTCTTCTGCCTTTTCCAATTGCTCAGTTAAGTCTTCATTGGCAAATCCCAATACTCGCACTTGCTCTTCCAACCTTGCAATATACTTCTGATGGTCATCAAGCTTGGTCTTCAATTCTGTAACTTCTTCAGAATTGGAAGTACTCACCGGTTGTCTTGTTAAATCCAATTCTGCTTCCAAATTTCTAATGCGATCCCGTATTGTAGCAACTTCTAACAACATCTGTTGATGGTCTTCCTCCAATTTCGCACATTTTTCTAGGGATTCCTGCAATTGTGTCCTTGCTAGATCTCGTTCTTGCTTCGAAAGATCTTCTGCAGCTTGATGAAGCATTCTATCCATCCGCCAATCCTTGTCCATTTTGTTTAACCTAACCTCCAATTCTGTATACTTCGTCACTTTCTCAGCCAACTTCTCTTCCAATTCTGCAATTGTCTTCTGTTGAGTTGCAACCAATTTCTTCTGATTCTCCAAATCTTTACTCAGCTCATCACTATCTTGTAATTCGTGCACCATTCTATGCAACCTGTTGAATTGGAGTAAGAATGTCTCCACTTGATATAACAGCATCTCTTTAGCACTTCCCCATTTATCCCAGAACTGTGTTGATCCTCGAATTGGGTAGATGTCTCTCCAGTCAACCGGTTTGGTAAAACCAAAGCTAAAGATGGTTTTGGTCTTTGATCCAATTTTACCTTGCCCTTAGAACTGGTACCCACCGCGATTGATAGCTGATTAGTTTGCTCCTGCTGATTTTGCACTATCTGCTCAGGTGACTTGGCTTGCTCAGTCTCCTTCTGCCTTTCTTCAAGGGTGACTACCTTCCCTGACTTCTTCAACCTCACCTTCTCTTGTTCTTGTAGAGGGAGTTTCAACTGATACTTCACTACCTCAGAGATGTAATTGGAACAAAGTAATGTAGTAACCTTCCTTAACGTCCTCTTGTATGATAACTCGTTATGCATACGTTGAGCTACAAACTCTGTCCAATTAAACTTCATACCATCCATTGAAGCTACTGCTGCGAACAACAAGTTCTTAGTAATATATGTTGTATGTCTATTTAACTCCATTCTCTTCTAAACAAATCGTAACCACTCTCCCACTTCTAGTTTAAGAACGTCCAGTACCTTCCAACCCTGGCCCTTCACAAACGCGTCGGCCTTCGAACAAAAATATAGCTCCGGATTGAACTCCACCGTCACCTCCGATCCTACGGCTAGTTCTCCAATTGGCAAATACAAAACTTTGTATAGAATGGGTGCCTCCAATTTCACAATACGATTATGCACTACACTCGAACCATCTGATGGGTCATAATGTCGCACAAATTCTTCTACAATAGACGGATCTAATGGCGGTAAAACTCTTGAATATCGCAAGAAACCATAAACGTCTGCCTCCTTGAAATCTTTCTCGAATTTCCTCTGCCACAGCAAGTCAATCTGGCAATTCTCCATATTTGTGAACGTTACCAGCTCCAATTCTGGTAATTCATTCCTAAACCTCACATTCCTTGACCTATCATCCCTCTCTTTTGTTCGCTTAAGACGTCTCGCCATTGTGAAACCCTAATAACAAAACCTCTCACCCTAACACAAAAACACCTCTTTCGGTGTACTCAATTGCTCGGCTACAATTGCAAGAATGGAGGTACTGATTCAGAAGTGCCCCTCTCCTATCAGTTGCAATGGGTTACATCAAAATTACGGCGTACTTAACAAGTCTCCCCTCCTCATCATTAAACATACCCGTCCTCGGGTTAAGAGGAAATAATAATGAATTTGGACTGATTAGAAAATTACATTTGATATAACTTTAACCGATAACCATTAATACGTGTAGGCAATTTAATGCCAAAAAAATCTTCCAATTGTACTGATCCATTAGGATAACAATCAATAACTTTGTAAGGTCCATGCCATCGTATTTAAAATTTTCCTGAAAAATTCTGAAACCGGCTATCATACAACAAAACCAAATCATTGGATTTAATAGTTTTCAATTGTAATTTGCTATCGTAATAACTTTTCCGTCGTTTTTAAATAGCTTCCATAACCATCAAAGCGTGAGCTCGATTCTCATCTAATTTCTCCAATTCAGATAACCTAAATTGAAGCGACATTGTATCACCTAAGCGTTCATCCACTGCAATCCGTAAACTGGGTACTTCCAATTCAATTGGTAAAATAGCCTCTTGCCCATACACCAATTGGAAAGGCGTAGAATTGGTCGTAACCTTATAAGCAGTACGATAAGCCCATAAAGCCGCAAATAATTTTGTGTCCCAATCGGTGCCAGCACCCGAAATTGTCTTGTTTAATATTTTACATAAAATTCCATTAGTCTTTTCAGTTTGACCATTGGCCCGAGGGTGATAAGGAGAAGTTTTACGATGCTTGATCTCATACTTATTTGTTAACGCAGCGATAGTGTTATTAATAAAATGAGTTCCACGGTCATTGACCAATTCCTTAGGGCATCCAAATTGGGTAATAATATTTTCATACAGAAAATTGGCTACAGTGGCAGCACTATCAATTCGAGTAGCAACAGCCTCAACCCATTTTGTAACATAATCCGTAGCGACCAATATATATCGCTTTTGTCCATTGCGAGAAGCCGGTACAATTGGTCCCACAAAGTCAAAAGGTGTTTGAGCTAGAATTAGTACTAGTGGCATTGCAAACGTAACAGTTGGTCTACCAATTCGCTGACATGGGTCACAACGCCGGACATATTGATGGGCATCCGCAAACATTATAGGCCACCAATAACCAGCCAATAAGGCCTTTCAGGCCGTAGCATCTCCAGCAAAATGACCACTACAACTATCCATGTGACACCCTTCTAAAATTAAGTCAACTTCACTTTGATATATACACTGTCGTAAGACATCATCTTTGCCCTTTTTATATAGTACATTTCCAATCATTGTGTAAGGAGTGCTCTTATAAAGCAATTGCTTCTTCATTGTCTCCGTAAAAGTTATAGGAAATGTTTGTGATGTTAAATATTGAATTAAATCGGCATACTCTTCTAAAATTATATCAACAGCAAACAAATTAGCATCAGGTAGGGAATCTGGAACGGGGTCATCTCCCATCTCTTTAGTTAATCGTGACAAATGATCGGCATTGGCATGAGATTTATCAGGTTTGACAATAACTGTAAAATTAAATTCTTGTAGCAATAATACCCAACGAGTAATTCGTCCACTTAATTGAGGTTTATTAATCATATATTTTAAAGCATTATGATCTACGTGGAACACAAAAGAATATCCCAATAGATAATGCCAAAATTTTTGAACTGAATAAACCATTTCCAAAGCTTCTCGCTCAGTGGTCGTATAATTACGTTCAGCACCAACCAATTGCCGACTTACATAATAAATTGGATGATCACAATTCTTTTCATCTTTTTGACTTAAGACCGCACCAATTGTAACATTGGATGCATCCACATATACATGAAAAACTTTAGTCCAGCAAGGAGAGACCAATATTGGAGCAGATACCAATCTGCGTTTTAAGTCCTCGAAAGCAACGGTACACTCACGTGTCCAAATAGGACTCATCCCATCGGATGTTGGCTTCTTTAAAAGATTAGTTAAGGGTTGACAAATTACTGCAAATGATTGGATAAACCTTCGATAATAACTAACATGTCCCACAAAACCTCGCACACCAGCAACTGTATCGGGTCTAAGTAAATTGGCTATTTTTTTCACTTTATCTGGGTCAGTAGTAATTCTTTTTTTAGAAACAATATGCCCCAATAGTTTCCCTGAAGGAACACCAAACGTACATTTTTCAAAATTCAAAGATATACCGAAGTGATCACATTGATCCAAACAATTGCCTAGCCATTTCAAGTGGTCACAACGTTTACTAAATGTGCAGAAATCATCCAGGAAAATTTCCATGGAACTACGCAAATATTTATGAAAAGCTTGAGTCATAACACGTTGAAATGTAGGTGGAGCATTACATAGCCCAAATGGCATAACTGTATACGCGTAGGTACCCCAATCAGTTGTAAACGTGGTCTTTAATTGGTCATTCTTAGCAATCTTTACTTGATTATACCCTGAAAATCCATCTAAAAAGGAATAACACTCATGTCTAGCGACTGCATCCAATATACTGTCCGTAAAGGGGTAATGGAAAATAATCTTTCTTAGTAACAGCATTCAATTTGCGATAATCTTGGCAAATGCGGATTTTCCCATTCTTTTTAGGTACTATTACAATTGGGGAAACCCACTCACTATATGGAACTTCGTAAATAAATCCAACTCGTAATAATTTATCCAATTCTTCTTTTACTAACAGCGAATACTTCGGATTCAGCCGATGTTGTCTTTGGTGAATTGGTCTCGCAGTTTCTTCTAACACAATTCTATGTTCTGCAATTTCCACCGGTATCCCTCGTAAATCGTTGTAAATCCAAGCAAATGCGGGTTTATGCTTATGAAAAAAATTGATCCAATCTTGAAGCTCTCGTCCTTGTATACCACCATAAACTTGAATGGGTTGACTCTGGGTCTCTAATCCCAGATTAATCTCCTGACAAACTGGTTCTACCAATTCCGGTGCTTCCAGTTGTTCATCCGGTTCTGAACCCGTTACCAATTCTGATGAATTGGCACCATCTATTTCTGGCTCCATCGCACTAATATGGTTGACTACGTAATTGTTCATCCATCTTGCAATGGCATAGTCAGAATTGTCAATATCTTCTTGGTGAATTAAGTACTCCCCTGGTCCACCACATTGATAAATAACTCCTGTATGTTTTGTAAGAGATTGAATTTGTTCATATTGTTCGTTTCCATGAAATGGATCCTCATCGTCGCTTGATTCACTATGTCCTTCTGAAATAAATTCCGTGCAAGGTACTTGTGATTCGCCATGATAGGAAACTGGATACATTTGTAAAACAATTTTATTGCGCTTTTTCCCAATCGTCAAGGTCCCCTGTCCCCAATCATTACGAGCCTTCGTATGAAATAACCAAGGTCTATCCAATAGAATTGGGTATGATAACGCAGAACTCTTCAATTGAAAGACTACATAGTCGATCTTGTATGCAATTCTCGCAATAATTGTCTCCACATCTACCAGAACTCCCATCGGATGGACTTTACTATGATCCGCCATACGTAGTAATAAAGTAGTAGGCAATAACCTAGTCAAACCCAATTTCTCCAAGGTATCCTCTGTCATCAGATTGACACTAGAACCACCGTCTACTTGGATGCCTGAGATTAAAACTCCGTCAATAGTAACATCAATTGTAGGTGCTCTAGGATCCGGATTTAAACTCACCTCATGAATCTCTTTGTCTCGATGTCTTCGTCGTATCAATGAAGAAGTTAGAGTAGAACGACACTCTGGTGCTATAGCCAATAATTGCTTCATGGTAATAGCTGGTTGGATTTCATCAAGATCCTTTAATATATCATATGGAGTTAAAACAGTAGTAATGCCAAACGCTTTCTTCCGTCGAGTCTTTGGAAACTTCAATCCCTTAGAAATTGGCATACTCTGAATTGGATTGGATATCAGAACCTTATTGGATTGCGAAACAGAATTAGGTGATTCGATTGGTGCAGATATTGGAATACGCGATAACGTTGGTACTGTTTCTATTGGAATTGATTTTACTGGACATTGAGAATTGACTCCTCCTGGTGCAATCGGAGTCGAATTGAATGAATCGGTAGGAACCAATACTGGTCGCAATTGGTTCGCTGGTTTTGCGAATATAGTCGCCTTCTTTTGAATTGGTTCACGTTGTTCTTCAATAATTTTATCATTTTTAAGAATTGATTGAAGGTTCCGTTGACCTCGAATTTGTACTGCTTGGACCACTTCAATATGATTAACTGGAGAGTCTTGAAGAACTGGATTGGTATCCTCTTGGGAACTTTGAATTTGAACCTGTTGATTGCGATTATTAAAATTAAAAGGTGCGTTACATTGGGCTATTGTATGTCCTGATTGTTTACAATTTCTACAAATTGGTGCATATTCTTCTGAAGCACTAGAGTTAGAACATTCATTCGCATAGTGCCCATACTGGTGACATCGATAACAACGAACTGGTTTTCATCCCATCCCACTGGGTATATTGGAAGTTTCAATTGGGATGTAACGACTTGGTATGTTCCAAGTAGCCTGAGTAAATGATCCTGGTTGACCCGTTTGTAAGGAAGGCTCGGGCATAAACCCGTTATTTCCTTGATAATTTCGTTGATTTGGGTGGAACTTCTGAGAATTAGGTCCAAAATTTTGGTTATTAGAATAATTGCGGTTTTGATTATTAAATCGATTACCATTCCATCCATTACCGTTGCTCCCTTGAATTTGATTTACATCCCATGACATTGATGGTGACATAGTATTATTAAAATGTGGATTTGACAAATACCAACAGTTATTAGTCGGATGCTTCCCCCCACAATTCATACATTGAATTTTCATGTTTCCTGGTGAAGGACAATCTTGAACCATATGACCTTGTCCCTTACAATTGGTACACCATACATTGGTTCGGAAATTGGTCTGCTTTGGTCGTTTCTCTTTTTCTTTGGCCATATTTACTGCCAACTCTTCCATTTTCTTGGTTAAATTCAATAACAACATTTCGTTGGTTTCTTTCGAACCTGGTAACATAGGTAATTCCTGCGTATTAACGCCAGGCGGTTGATACGGTGCAAATTCAGGATAAGTGCTCGCCATCGGAGATGGTACAGCTTGTAACGGAACTGGGTTAAGTACCCCTTGGATTGGTACGGTAGAATGGGTCGCAGGTGCCATTGCTCCAGTAATACTATTGGCTAAATTATTCCAATTTGGAAACTTAGAAGATCCTTGAGTAGGAATTAGTATCGGGTTTGAATTTAGGATTCGGTCATAATGACATTCCTCCCATACTTTGGCTCTAACAAGCGATAATGCAACTGTGGTGGGTTGATTTTCCTTAACAAACATTTTCAATTCTGATGGGTAGAGCCCATTGATCAATATTGATAAAATGAAATTTTCATGTAAATGATTATTGGGCCAACGGCGAATTATGTCAGCTACTCGCCCATAATATGACTCCACAGCCTCTCCTGGTATCATATGACTTCGCATTAATTGTTCTCTCAATCGGTCTTCATATCCGATTGGTCTAAAATGAAGAAGAAAAGCAGCTCTTAAAGCTTCCCAATTTGGAAACGAACCCACTGGTTGTCGATTATACCATTCGAAAGCGGTATCCTTCAAAGTTGCAGGTAACCATCTTAACCACACATCTTCTGTTCGTCCATTATTGGCTACACAAGCGGTCAAAAATTGGGATAGATGTTGATCTGGATCAGCACCGGGCCATCCGCTAAAAATTGGTAGTGGTGCTATACTTGTAGTTTGATCTCCTACTTGGCCCATTGGAACAGAAATTGGTACTGCTGGTCCAATTGGCCCTATTGGTGGTACCGGTGGTCCTGTAGGAACACTGGATACACCTCCTGATGCCATTGGTAATAATACAATTGGTGGTAAAATCGGAAGTGTGATAGTTTCTGATTCTGTAATTCGTTCAATGTCTTTAATAATCTCTTCCACCGGGCTACTTAATACCTCAGCAGGTAACTCCAATTGTTTAAATTTATTTGGCAATAATGCTCCTTGAAATAATGAGCCGAATTCTTTGGTAAATATTCTATTCTTTACAAATCGTTTGACAGACTTAACTATTAAACTAGAAGAGTCTCCTGCCAATGAAAGAGGTAATTTAGATAAAGGAATGTAATTCTGAAATATTGCCTCCCTCTCAGGAACTGAATATGATCGTATATGTCGACATGCATGCAACCACGGTTTAATCCAACTCTGTCGTCTCCTCCTTTTCTGTAATACTTCTCCCACAATACGGTTTACATTCCTTGCGGCCAATCTCAATTGTCGGTCTCGTTTTTGTTTAATACGTCTTTCATAATCAAAATCATATTGATGTATCATAACATCATTTCCCTTTTATTTCATAATCTTCTTCTTTCTTAATCATTTCATAATTACCACAATTCCCCAATCTTACAACTCCTCATTCAATATCAAAATTCTCAATTAATGCTCAACATTCATAACTGTTGTCTTTCCCCGGCAGCGGCGCCAAAATGTAGTCAGGAAATCCGAATTGCCACAATTTCTGAATTAAGTATAGTTTAAATCGGTTCAAACACAAGGGAAAGAACTGTCGCATGAGTTAATTGTTAAGGTCACCATTAATTGAATATAATCATTTGATATTCAATAAGTTAATTTCCAATCACTAAATTGTATAATATTAATTCTTCAGTACCATGTCTAATTTAATAACTTCAATTACAACATTCTCAATTTCTTATCAATTCTCTGTAATTCTAACTTCATTTATATTTTCCAACTCAATGGTCATTCAATCATTTTCAAACTATCATCTCTCAATCTATAACACTATTTCATGTGCAATATATAGAACCAATTCTGGTCCAATACAGCATTCACTGTAATACTGTGATCAATACACAATTCTCATAAACTTCTCTTTATAAACACAATGAAACATCAAAATACAAAAGGAAAGAAATAGAAAAAATAGAGGTAGCACCCAAGCATACCCCGGCTCTAAGACTCACAAGTCTAGCCCTAAGCTAATCAATCTTTCTCCTACTATACCCTTTTTCAGATTCCAACTGGTTTTTGTCAGTTAACTATATCTTGGAACCTTTCACATGACTATTGGTTTCCTGATTTAATCAATACCGGTTCTAATCTACTAAAGCCAAAATTTTAGCACTAACTAATTTACCCGTTCTACAAGAACCAATCTTCAATTCTTCAAAAGTCTCTTCAGTAAACTGATGTCCAATACTCATTGGATCTCTTAAATTTGCTTCTTTTGATGCTTCTCCCATTTGTTCTTTAGAATCTTCTGGTAATGGTCCGGCAATATGTCACGGACATACATATAATTACCTATATGAATAGATAAAAGTATATAAAAGTAGATAAAAGTAGGTTAATTGTGTAATATCTTCTAGAGAAGCTTCTTAGAAGCTTCATAGATGCTGCTTTGACTTTATAGGAGTCTATAGTTGACTTTTAGGCTAGAAACTTGGTCAACAAGTTAGCCATGTGCCACACATGTTGGAAGCTTAAAGAACAAGCTAACTACGTGGTCCATCCATAGAAAACTTGCCTTGCAAGCAAAGGCATGTGGCCTAGAAAGTCAACATATATTGGAGGTCTTATAGAACATCGCCATGTGGCTTCTAGTTAGATAGTATATATAGAGGCAAGAGTGAAGCCCTCTTCACTCTTGTCAACTCCTTCCTTGCTTCTAGTCTAGTTTCAAGGGTCTCTAGTTTTCTTGTATTTTGGCAATAGCCATTCTAATTTCTTTCTTAATATACATATTTCTATTTTGTCCTATTTCTTTGAGAAAAGTCTCACTTACTCTTTAGCTTTCATCGAGTTCTTGTCCTTGACAGATTGACAAGAGTGCACTTACAATATGAGAGCTTTGTCTTTTCTTGATTAAGAGTGGATTACCCCTTTTTCTTGATAAGACATAAGTGCATTAGAAGTTGCGGATTATCCTCTTTTAAACTGATATTGTTCTTAGTATTTTCTTTGTTATCAATTCCTCTCTTCTATTTGTTTTGAGCGTTATTAGACATCTTCTCTTTTCTAAGTGCTACTATGGCAGAGCTTGTTGAAATGAAGAGTGCAATGGCACAGATGCAAGAACAATTGAGGGAGTTAATGCTTGCGATGCATCAACTCAATTTACCACCACAAGGAGCAACAAGAATGGTAGGAAGTGAAGATATAGAGATGATTGGGGCTGCTTCAACATCTGCACCAAACCATGTCCCTTCTCCCAGAATGGAACACCCTTCGAGTGTTAGAGAACCGAGAGTGGCCTTGCCCGAGAAGTTTGATGGTACCAGATCCAAGTTTCGAAGATTCATCAATCAGGTCCAATTAGTGATTGAACTTCAACCCCAGAGCTATCCAACTCCAGGGTCACAAGTTAGATTCATTGGTACACTTCTTTCAGGTTCAGGATTGTCATGGTTTTCATCTTTTCTTGAACGACGAGATCCAATATTGGATAATCTGGAGGCTTTTTTGGCGGAGTTTCGATCCATGTTTGGAGAACATGATGCAATTCGTGTTGCAACCAACAAGATCCGTATTTTGCGACAAGGCAATCGATCAGTAACATTATATGCTTCGCAATTTCGACAACTTGTAACTGATATCAAGTGGGATGATGCCGCACTTGTGAGTCAATTTCTCTACGGATTACAATATGAGGTAAAGAAATTGATGCTTAATTTACCTGATCCTCAAACATTGAGTCAAGCAATTGACTTTGCTGTGAAGTGCGACAATCGACTTTTTGAATTTTGATCCAAGAGTCGCACAAGTAGGCCTCAACGTTACTACAATTCAATGGCAACACCGACGTCTCCTCAACACATACCTTCAGAAGTAGAGGATATGCAAATTGATGCGGTACGTTTCAAACCTCTTACTGAGCAAGAAAAGTCTCGTCGTCGACAAGAAGGATTGTGCTTATATTGTGGAGAACCTAAGCACACTGCTCAACATTGTCCAAAGAAGCGACGTAACTACAAAATGAGGAGTACGACTGTCAAAGAAGACAGTATGTCGGAAAACGAGTACGTCCAGGTACAATAGGGACCGTGCGGCTGGAATCTTGTACAACTTCTAATGAAGGTCCTATCCTCTCCTCAGAACCATCTCCTTGTTTTATAATAGATGTGCGTTTAGGACCTAATAATTACAAAGCCTCTGCCTTGATAGATTCAGGAGCCTCAGCTTGTTTTTTAGATGAAGAATTTGCTAGATGTCATAGAATATCATTAATACAAAAAACTAAACCTGTACACGTAGAAGTCATAGATGGTCGTCCGTTGTCTTCTGGAGATGTAACTCACGAAACACTTCCTGTAGATGTAGTAATAAATGGTCATAGTAGTTGCGTAATTTTTAATATAATTAGATTTCCCTCTAATCCAGTAATTTTAGGCTTATCATGGTTAGAAAAGTATAATCCTCGAATAGATTGGATTTCTCGTAAACTTGATTTTCCTCGGAGCATTAGTAACAGTTCTATTAATCAAGTAAAAAACCATGAGTCTAGTATAGTAAAACCCGCACTTATAGGTGCAAAAGCATTTATACACGCAGCAAAAGAAGGATCAACTTTTGCTATTTATGCTGCACCTATTTCTGAAAGCGTAAAGACTTCAAGTGGCATTCCAAGTCAATATCAGGATTATCAAGACGTTTTTTGAGAAAAAGAATGCAGATATTCTTCCTGAGCATCGCGCATATGATTGTTCAATCGACCTCAAGGAAGGAACTCAGCCACCATTTGGACCAATTTACAGTTTATCGCAAGATGAGTTGGCTGAACTCAAGACATATATTGACGAGAATTTAGCGAAGAATTTCATACGCCATTCAAAATCTCTAGCAGGAGCTCCAATTCTATTCGTAAAGAAAAAAGATGGATCTTTGCGAATGTGTGTTGACTATCGAGGACTCAACAAGATCACAATCAAGAACAGGTATCCATTACCTTTGATATCAAGACTCCTTGACCAGTTGAATCAAGCTAAGATTTATACAAAAATAGATCTAAGAGGAGCATATAATCTAGTACGAATCAAGGAAGGAGATGAATAGAAGACTGCGTTTCGAACCAGGTACGGACATTTTGAATATAATGTCATGCCTTTTGGACTCACGAATGCACCAGCTGCTTTTCAACATCTTATGAATGATGTATTTCATGAATTCTTAGACAATTTTGTCGTCTGCTACCTAGATGATATCCTGATTTATTCTAAGAATGTTGAAGAACATGAAATACATGTTCGTCAAGTATTACAAAAACTTAGAGATGCAGGATTGTACGCCAAGATAGAAAAGTGTGTATTTCACACTACTCAAGTTGACTTTTTAGAATACATCATTTCAAATGATGGTCTTATGATGGATTCTAAGAAAGTCCAAATAATCATGGATTGGAAGATTCCAAAGACTGTAAGAGATGTCCAATGTTTCTTGGGATTTGCCAATTACTATCGGATCTTCATCAAAGACTTCTCACGAGTTGCAGCTCCACTTACACGCTTGACTAGTAAAGATAAATTCCAATGGAATCAAGAAGTGGAAGCAGCATTTGAAGCCTTGAAGACATCATTTGTCTCTGCACCAGTCTTATATCGTGTTGACTTTTCCAAGGTATTTTTTATGGAAACAGACGCATCAGATTTTGCCTTGGGTGCAGTTTTATCACAAATGGGAACAGATGACAAACTTCATCCGATAGCTTTTCATTCAAGAAAATTCTCAGCAGCCGAGATCAATTATGAGATCCACGATAAAGAACTTCTTGCAATCGTGGATTCTTTTCAAGAATGGCGTCATTATCTAGAAGGTGCTTCTAGTCCAGTCACTGTGTATACAGATCACAAGAACCTGTAGTATTTCATGTCAGCACGCGTGTTGAATTGTCGTCAAGCTCGTTGGAGTATGTCTTTGTCAAGATTCGAATTCATTATCACTTATCGACCAGGAAAACAACAAGGTTTGTCCGATGCCCTGTCTAGACGTTCTTATTTTGCACCAAAAGAAGGAGATGCAGCTTTTGAGCAACAAAGAACGGTCCTCTTGAAACCGGAGCAATTTCATCTCCGAGCAGTGAAATCAACACTGACTGTTGATTCAACTTTTCTCAAGCAAATCCAGTCCAGTATGTCCTCAGACCCTCTTGTTCATGATATCGAGAATAATTCTTCCAAGTCTCATGATTCTTCTAAGTTCGAGTTCAAGAATAATCTATTATATTTTGAACGACGCCTATATGTTCCAGAAGGAAAAGCACGTTTGCGTGTTCTTCAAGCACGTCATGACTTTCCAGCAGTAGGTGACTTTGGATATAATAAGACTCTGGAACTCATATCAAGAGATTTTTGGTGGCCACAAATGTGGAAGTCAGTCAAAGACTTTGTACAATCATGTGATATTTGTTCAAGATCAAAAATTCCTCGACATCGACCTTACGGACTTCTTCAGCCATTACCTATACCAGAACAACCATGGTCTTCTGTTTCTATGGATTTCATCACAGATCTTTCAAACTCAAGATCTTATGATTCTATATTTGTGATAGTAGATCGTTTCACCAAGATGGCACATTTTATGCCATGTACAAAATCTATCACAGGTGAAGAAACAGCTAAGCTTTTCATTGATAATATCTATCGCTATCATGGATTACCTAAAGATATCATATCGGATAGGGGAACTCAATTTGTGTCGAAATTCTGGAGGACTCTTTTCAAGATTTTAAAAGTGGACATAAAGCTATCTTCGACTTTCCATCCTCAAATTGATGGACAAACAGAGCGCGTAAACCAAGTCTTGGAACAGTATTTAAGGTGTACCATCAACTACCAACAAGATGATTGGACAATCCTTCTGCCATTGGCAGAGTTTGCTTATAATAATACAGTACATTCCTCCACGCAACAAACACCTTTCTTTGCCAATTATGGCTATCATCCACGACTTGATACTTTTGATTTTTCAAAAGTTGATAATCCTGCAGCAGAAGATATGGCAAATCGGTTGTCAGAGTTACAAGCAATAATGAAGGTGAAGTTGAAGAAAGCTCAAGAACGACAAAAGATAAATGCAGATGTATATCGTAAAGAGCAACCACAACTCAACATGGATGATAAGGTATGGCTACTTCGTCGCAATATCAAGACCACTCCACCTTGTGACAAATTGGACTATCGTAGGCTTGGCCCCTTTTCTGTTTCTGAACAGATCAACCCAGTTGCATATCGGTTACATCTACCGGAGTCAATGAAGATCCATCCTATATTCCACGTGTCTCTTCTTGAACCATATAAGACAGTGGATATACAAGGAAGAAGACAAATGCCACCGCCTCCTATAGAAGTAGATAATAATGAAGAATTTGAGGTGGAAGAGATATTAGACTCAAGGCGGCGTCGAAATAAGCTGGAATATCTTGTTCATTGGCGCGGATATGATATTAGTGAGCGCACATGGGAGCCATCCAGGAATCTAGCAAATGTATCAGCTAAAGTCAAAGTTTTTCATCAACGACATCCATCAAAACCAAGATGAAAACCTCTCTTATAAAAGAGATAAGATTGAGGCAAGATAACATTCAATTTCCTATCCTTGTTTGTAACTTCTTTGCATTTGTGACGCTAATTAGATGGAGAGCCAACAACCAGCGGATTCAACTCAAGAACCTTGATTTGCTGACTTACCGGATGAGACATTGCGATTGTCACAACCTTCAAGACGACGCAACCGAGATGAAGACCCTCAAGAACGACATGTTCTTCCTCGAATAGATGGTGAGATACAACGCATTTGGTATCACGACCTTGGAAGAGATTCTCGATGTTTGGTGATATTATTGGAGATAGGAACGACTCCTGATGGTGTTTCAAATGTATTATTTGAAGGAAGTTATGAAGGCCTCAACAGTGATCAAATAACAGGGTGGTCTTCTCACCCTGGAATGGGACACTATCGATGGCTAAGAGGACCCATCAACTATCTTCGAAGAGAACAAAGATCAGAGTATGTAGCAAATACAATTCACCGCATATTAGATTTTCTCAATATATAATCACCGCTCCTCGTGGAACTCGTCCGTAGAAGGGGAGATAATGTCACGGACATACATATAATTACCTATATGAATAGATAAAAGTATATAAAAGTAGATAAAAGTAGGTTAATTGTGTAATATCTTCTAGAGAAGCTTCTTAGAAGCTTCATAGACGCTGCTTTGACTTTATAGGAGTCTATAGTTGACTTTTAGGCTAGAAACTTGGTCAACAAGTTAGCCATGTGCCACACATGTTGGAAGCTTAAAGAACAAGCTAACTACGTGGTCCATCCATAGAAAACTTGCCTTGCAAGCAAAGGCATGTGGCCTAGAAAGTCAACATATATTGGAGGTCTTATAGAACATCGCCACGTGGCTTCTAGTTAGATAGTATATATAGAGGCAAGAGTGAAGCCCTCTTCACTCTTGTCAACTCCTTTCTTGCTTCTAGTCTAGTTTCAAGGGTCTCTAGTTTTCTTGTATTTTGGCAATAGCCATTCTAATTTCTTTCTTAATATACATATTTCTATTTTGTCCTATTTCTTTGAGAAAAGTCTCACTTACTCTTTAGCTTTCATCGAGTTCTTGTCCTTAACACAATAAGCTTTACCTTCTTATCTGCCATTTTATATCTCGTCTCTACTGTGACTTCTGGTGCTTGAAAAGATTCAAGCATGGTATAAACCTCTCTCGAATGAATCTCAACAATCTTATCATTATCCCCTAACCCAATAGATGTAATCAATTCCAATGAATCTTCCAATCCATTTTCTTCATAAACACCCAAAATCCTCTCATCATCTTGCAATGTACCTATCTTGCGTAATTATCCTTCAATATTATATAATCTTTTTCTTTCTTTTCTTTTAAAATCATCAACTTTCTTATACATAATATTTCCATTCTCCAATATACCAATAAAACTCGCATCAAAGGCACCTTCCTCTCGCAAGAGTACCTCCTCTTTTGTACCTCCATAATCTCGCTTTACAGTGGTACCTCCCCAAAATCCTTAAATCCTTCAATAATCTTTGGCAATGGTTTCTCCCTCAACCTATCTCGATTCCGTTCATGATTAGGAGGTACTGTTAGAAATTATACAGCTTTCCTCCCATCTTCGCTCCGTACCCTTGCATAAGCAGAACCATCATCAAGTACTTTTGTTTCCATCCGTGTTGCCGTGATATAAGGTTGTCCTAAAATCAATGGATAAGACGTTGTATCTTGAACGAAAAAATGTTGCTCCGTCGCAACATCCCCAATCCGAATTTTGACATCTGAACAAGCTCCATATAATTCGCCCCGTGTGTTATTAGCTGCTCGTATTGCCCATCCATGTTCCATATCAATTGGCCATTTTTGCTTCTTATAAAGATCTTTAGATATGAGATTTATTTCAGAACCATGGTCGACCAAAGCAACTATTGGTTCTTTTATATCTCCTACCTTCACCAATACCTCAGTAGTTGCCATTGCCTAATGCTTTCGAGTATAATGGCTCAAAGTTTCCATTTCCTTGTCACTAGAATCTTCGAAACGTACTCGCTGATTATACCCATTCTTTTCATTTGTTGGTTGCTTGTAACCAATATCAACCTCTTCTTCATCTCTACATATTCTTGAATCAATAGCATGATTCATTCTAGTTTCGCCCATTAATTACCTCTTTCGCTTAATGCTGTCAATGATAACATCATGAAACTCCTTCTTTGCAATTCCCAAGACTTCTTTCAATGTGAATTCCACCTTAGCGTTTAATATACGTTCTTCCAACACCCCTTTCAAATTTGTTGCCGCTTCAATGTTAGAAAGTAGCTTATAAGCAATTGATTTGCCCTTATCTTTTGTCTCCCTTGTTTTTTCTCCCAATGATATTGAGGTATCCTTTACAGGCAATTCTTGTGAAGCTGCCTCTCGAGCCTTGTCTCCTCGAGTTTGCCTCTTAAAAGAATTTCCTTCTCTAGTATCATCAAAATTTCTTCGTCTTTTTTCTTCCATCAAAGCTTCATGTTGGCTTTTAGCAATATATGCATGAACTGAAAGAGACTCAACAGGATCCTCCCAACCTGTTCTACCTCGTATTGTAGCTGCAGTTCTCAATAACGTTTCTCGAGGTAATTTCCCTTCTTGCATTGTAGAAACGGCCGAAGCCCAAAACTCACTAGTTTCCGTACTTCTACCAATTTCATCATCTACTCTAGCACCATAACTTGCACTTTCTCGTGCTACTGTTTCATGCTCTTTTAAGTAATCTTGAACTAATGCTCTCATTTCTCCCTTGCCAAAATTGGTTTGAAGAAGATCCTCTCTATTTTTCAATGCTATCTTCCCATCTTTCCAGCAAATAATTCCCTGCCGTATCATATTATTAAATTCATTGCAATCTTTTCTAGTGTGTGTGAAGCATCATTACACCAAATGCATCTTTGTACATATCCTTATTTTGAAACATTCTTCGAATTGTTTATAGAAAAATTCTCTTCAAGTCTTGCTAATTTGATTTGAAGATCTCGCATTCCTCGTATAATTTCTTCCATATCCATATCTGCTTTCTTTGACAAGGATGTCGAAGGTTGAACTGTAGGCATTGTCGGTGGTGTTGTACGTACTGGAGCTTTGGGTGCTTGTACTGTTTTCGGAATATTGCTCCTATCCTTCCTCCTTTCTTTTTTTGTAAGCAACTCCACCGCATCTTCAACGTTCTTCCACTTCGTTGTCAATCTTTCATCTTCTTCTTTGTCTTCAAGAAGGGGTTCTAATTTCTCTTGCAATTCTCTATCAGCAGCTTGAAGAAATAGATCAACTTTGTTTGGCTCCAATGTCAATTTTTCTACCTTCGATAATTGAGAGTACTGCCTCTCAAATTCCCTTAGTAGCTCTGTTGCTTGCAAATTCTTATTGGGCCGTTCAATCCATCCCAGAAACAGCTTCTTAGTAACGCGATCAGCATCTTCCAAGAAATATTCGTCTTTCAATGCATGTGAAAAATCCTCCCATGAATTCCCATAACGATCCGTAATCGATGTAATGTGATCCCTTATCTCCGGTATCGTGGCAAGTCCAAATAGTGCAACCATTTTCTTCTCAAAAACCCGATTTAATTCTATTTCACGAACATAACATCTTAAATACCTTGAAATATTCCTCCCATCAAATTGATCAATTTTATTGACCACTGCTTGCAATGCTTTGGTTGCCAAAGCTTCCTTTCGATCATTGCTTTGCTGTTGCTGCATTGACAATGAGAAGGCTTGAAACAAACTAGCAATAGATGGATCCATGTGCATACCTTGTCCTTTAGAAGACTCCCCACCAGAAACTCCTCCCAAAAATCCTTCAAAATTTTTATTTTCGTTTTCCATAAAAATAAAGATAAAATCAACCAAAATCCAATACCTTCCACCTCAAGCTTTCACGTCGGGTTCACCACTTTTGTCGTATTACGTGCTTTCCTGCTCGAGAACGTGCCGGGCGTCTGGCTGTAGAAGGTAGTATGGAGATTCGTCGATAGTCAAGCAGTCTATCAATTTTGACTGCTGGAATACAAATGACTGCAACAATGTACCGTAAATCTATACAGATGCTCTTCGACTGCTTGTCGAAGTCCTTTTTGCCCCAGCCGATAGGTCTCTAGACGTTACAGAGAACCCCGAACAACCCAAACTGTTAATCTTCAATACCGCTTTGTACTTACGATCTTGTATCCACAGACTGTCTTGTTAGATTAACCCAATAAATTTCATTCACTCCGCATATTCAATCCTATAGATGCCCTTTTAATCCTTCAATCACAGACGTAACTCGATTTTACAAAACAGTCAAGAGTATTCAAACCCACTTCATTAAAAATCTCGATTCACCATTACAATACTGACTTCAGCAGCGATTGCCTCAGCCTTCCCAAAACTCTACGAAGAAGAAAAATCCAAATTCTCTGTCTTTCCTTCCCCGACCCGAAGCATGAAGCTCCTCTCTCTAATCCCCTTGATCTTCAAAAACCTCCAATGAAAACCGAACTAGTAACCTTACAAAAGCTTGAAAACTAGCTCCCCTCCGATTCCTAGAGAGAAAAAAAAAAAAAAAAACCTCTTCAAAACTATATCCCCCCTAACCTTATCCTCTGAATTTCTTCAATCTTCCATCTTAGATCCGGAATTGCCTCCCACCATCAAGCTTGGATCCAAAATTGGCTCTCGCCATCAGAGCTTTCTCCTCCGTTTTTACCTTTAAGAAATCCATTTACCGAAAACAACGTTCCCTGAAACGGCACAGAGAACGGGACAGCCCGAAACAGAATCGAAACCCCGTAATCGGGACCACATTGAGTCGCCCGACCGATTCAGGTCCCATATTGGGTAAGATGCCCGTAATAACCTAGATGTTTCCGTAATTGGGTCTGCATTGGGTTGCCCGGCCAATTCAGGTCTCATATTGGATAAGAGGACCCGGATTAGATTCTCGAAATTGGATCCAATTGGTTCTTCGAACCCGTCATATGAATTGGTCCTTCTCTTCTTGCTGACTCCCGTTATTGGAATTCAATCGAGCATTTCAGTATGCCCCAAATGACTGTAACGGGGTGACTGAACCTAACTACTCAGTATTTGTACAGGAGTTGGTCGATGCTCCCAATATTCGAGGTAACTGAATATTAATAAAATTCCCCTTTCTTTTTATTTTCACTATATACTCGTGTTACAACACGACAGCGATAATTGATACACATTTGTAAAGATTCATCTTTTTTCTTCACAAATAATATTGGAGCACCAACTAATGACTTGGAATGTAGAATAAAATTCTTAAGTAGATTTTCCTCAATGTATTCTTTTAAAGTTGCAACCATATTTTGTGATAAATTATAAATGGATCCAAACCATGGTTGAGTACCTTCTTGAAGTCAATCGCACAATTATAAGGGTGATGCTTTGGCAAGATGTCCACATTTTTCTTTTCAAATACATTTATAAAATCCTTATATACCTTTGAAATTATTATTGTAGTAACCACACGTTTTGATTGTGGATTTGTATAGACAGCAAATATAATGCCTTATTTGGCCACCCCCACAAATGTTCTAGCTTCAATAAATAAATATTATTTAAGTTTTGGCTTGTGAAGTGTTAGAAGCTTTTTTATAAATCTAGAGGTTTTATAATCTATTAGAAGAAATTCTAACTTTCGGGATACCTAATCTATTCATAGATTGAATTTTTTAAGCCATGAAAGTTCTAAAATGACTAGGCTTGATGGTGATCTAATATTGTTGAATACTACTTGGTTGCTATGGTTGTCAAAGGTTATTTCTAATCGAATCATTTCATAAGTGACGTCTTCTGAGAATAAAGATTGAGTGTCTATTACTTCTATATGTACGGCTTTGGATTTTTTGACCATATAGATTTTATGTGTTCTAGAAAATTCTTCACCAATAAAAAATATAGAGGCTCCCAAATCAGGTAATACATGACACTCTAATTTTGTGACTCATAACTATATAGGTATAATAAAACAACGAAAAGGAATGGCAGATAATACATGACTTTTTTTGATTTGTGATAGTAAAGAATCCAATCACACAATCCCTTTTGTAGGTAAACACCTTCATTTTTTTACAATACTTTTGATAATGTAGCCACATCTTTCATTTAATATGTATGCTAGTATTTCTTTGAATAATTATTAACCTTGTCACTAAGTTTTTCATAATATAAGCATAGGCCTAGTTTCCTTTGATACTTTTTTTCTTACTCAAAAAGTGATTTGAAGCAAATTACATCAATCTGCATATCTTCTACTTCCAAATCTTTATTAGAATTGGATGGTGAAGAAGTTGCAAAATAATTGGTGTATACATGTGGTATAATTGAAGAACATTTATTGGAAGGCTTTGAAATAAATGGTTATCATACTTCACAGCTTGACTAATAGCTTCATTGAATGTTCGAGAATCTAACATAGACAACAATAAGTCCTTGACATCATCTCTTAATCTCCAATGAAATTGGCTCATCAACGCATCTTCTCCACAATTTATTTCACATACTAATTGTCAAAAATTTGAAGCATATGTTGATGCACAATGCATTCCTTGTTAAAGGCTTTGAATTTTAGTTGTTGAAGAATGAACCTTATCATGTTCACCAAATGCTTCTACAAATGCTACCAAAAATGCTTCAAAATTATATAATATAAGAGAATTCTTTTCAAATAATGGAACAAACTAAGATAAAGCTTGACTTGAAAGCAAGGTTCCAAAAAAACCAAATTAAGATACTTCAGTGGAATATTGTTGATATTGAAGCAAAGTGATTAATCGTTCTTAGTTTACAAAGCTATAAAATTTTGAGCGAGTGTCATTAAACTTTCTGAAAGGTTGATCTTAGATTCTTTTGTTGTTATTGTTGTTAGATCATTGCCTTGAGTGGATGCACCTTCCATGTTTGTTGAAGCAAGCATAGTCGTTTAAAAATTTGGAACCTCTATTGTTATTTGATGTGGTGGTTGATGCACTCCTGCTCTTTGACCATTATGTATGGTCATATAAAGTTCTTCATTTTACCTTGACAAAATCTCTGTTTTGATACTCAATGCTTTAAGAGAATTAATAATAGAATCTAATTTGATCTCTTCAAAGTCTATCATATTGACTTTTTGACCTTCTGCTATAAAAAATTTAAGAAACATATGCATTCAAAAGAAAAAAAACCTGATCTATAGTATAAAAAGAAAAATCAAAAGAATATTATGAAAAGAATAATATTAGTCTAAGGGAGGGTAATCCACAATGTCTAGAATGCTATATTACTTCCAAGAAGAAGGATAATTTATTCTCTGTGAAGAAAGACAAAGCTTCTAATATTATTTTATGGCAGTCTCGACAAACTGTTAGAGACTATATACAAGAGAATGATTCAAGATTAAGAAATAGAGTTAGCTTGAAATTAGAATAATAACTGAATACAAGGCAAGAAGGTCTTGGCTACACCATAAGAAGTGAATTGTCAAGACTAAGGATCCCTTCAACCTCGACTTCTATATATATTAGGTCCTAGGAAGCTTCTTGAGAAGTTTTTATAAGGCTTGGAAATAAAGCAAGTCTAAGATCCTCTTCGACAACTTTCTAATATATCTAAAACATCCTAGAATCTTCTAGGATTTCCTATGATCTTCTAAAACTTTCTTAAATTCTACTAAAATCTTATAGAAACTTTTGGAACCTTCTAGGATCTACAAGAACTTTCTTAAAACCTTCTTGAACCTTCTTCAGTTGTATGTCTATGACAACATCTATGATTTTTCTTAAAAGTAAGTGAATCTACTTTTATAATAATTCCAACTCATTATTTTTCTTAAAAGTAAGTGAATCTACTTTTATCAACGGAGACAACAATAAAAGTAATTCACTTACTTTTAAAAAAAAAAGACAAAAATAATGAGTTGGAATTCTTATTAAATTGTCAAAGATATAAATTTGAAAAAAAGAAATCTCAATATACTCTTATGTCACTCAAAAAGATTAAAAAGTCACTTAAAGATGGTAATATATTGAACTAGAATGGCTATTGCCAAAGACAAGAAATCTAAAAAATCTTGAAACAAGACTAAGGACTAATTAGGTATTGAAAAGAATGAAAAAGGTTTTACTTTTTTTCCATATTCTTTCCTCTATATATATTCTCTAACTAGGAGCTACATGACAATGTTTTATAGGACCTCCAATACATGTTGATTTATCTAGATATATGTCTTATCTTGCAAGACAATTTTTCCATATGTATGCCACATAATTAACTTATTCTACAAACTGTCACGGACACAAAATACAGACTTGAAATCTAACAAGAAGTTCAAGAAGAAGTGGCAAAACTAGATTAAACAGATGAGTACAAGAACAACACCAGAAAGGTGAGCTAGAACTCCAAGAGATGTGTTGTCGAGACTGAAGAACCCTTCAGCCTCGACTCCTATATATACTACTGAATAGGAAGCTTCTCGAGCTACTTCCGCTAACTAGGACGCTTCTCCAACAACTTCTACTAATTAGGAAACTTCTCGAGCAACTTCCTAGAATCTATCAGAATATTCTAGAACCTTCTAAGAATATTCTAGAACCTTCTAAGAGAATCTTTAGAGAATATTCTAAGAATCTTCTAGAACCTTCTAAAGAAATCTTTAGAGAATCTTTAGAGAATATTTTAGAAGAATATTCGAAGAATCTTCTAATGTATGTCCATGACATCACCTCCTCTTCTAGCTTCGAGGTCTCCGAGAAGCAATGTTGTTATCAGTCAATACTAACGCAAGAAAATGAAAATTTGTCGCATCACATCCGCTATGAATTCCAATTGTTGTTCGCGAGGCAAATGATTCATCGGCCCTTGGAGCCAACGGTAGTGACCAACACCTTCAACCTCTGACCAAGCGTGGACTTCTGTGTCTTCATTGTGAAACTGTCCTCCAAACACACCTTCTGGCTGACCGTCGTAGGCAGGCTCGACCTCAACTACAATTACTAGCGATCTGTTGCTCGGTATCCTCCGACGTCGTCGTGGTAGAGGCGGTTCTTCATCTCGCGGTCGTCTTCGTGAGCTAGTTGCTTGAGATGACATAACAAGTGTAGTATCTTGACTATCCATGTCCAAAGGCTAAAATGATGAGAGCAAACTATAGTTGCTAACAAAGTTCTACACTATCGAACTATGGGTTTTGGAGGTGCCCTCCCCCCTTTTTATGCTACTTGATGAGCAAGCTTCAGCAAGAAGCTATCGTTGAATCGGCTTAGGTTTATGAGGATATCGTTGATGAAATTCTTGTACCTTTTTTGGCACATTGGCAAGATTTTCGGCACGCTCCCACGTTCATTCATTGATGTCGTATCCACTCCAATGCACTAAATACTCCAATTTTCTCCTATTACGCCGTGAATCTAGTACCTTTTCCACCTCGTATTCCTCATGGTTTTGAATTTCGATACTTGGTGGCGGACTTTGTACTCTTTGGGGAAAAGCTGACTCTCGATAAGGTTCCAACAAAGACACGTGAAAGACTGGATGTACCTTCATAGTAGCTGGTAACTCCAGACGATATGCCACCGGATTGATCTGCTTCCCGATAACAAATGGCCCTAATCTTCGATAGTCCAATTTGTCACATGGCCGCTTGGTCTTGATATTCCGTCGAAGAAGCCATACTTTACTTCCAACTTTAAAAGTAGGCGCCTCATTTCGATATTTATCTGCAGATGCCTTGTAACTCTCTTGGGCAGATTGCAATTGAAGCTTCAACGTCGCTTGAAGCTCCGATAGTTGCTTCACAAATCTTTCAGCTGCTGTGTTGTTATTTGCTGAAGAACTCAATAAATCGAGCTTGGGGTGGTATCCGTAGTTGGAGAAGAATGGTGTTTGTTGAGTTGACGCATGAAGAGTGTTGTTGTATGCGAACTCAGCAAGCGGTAGATATGCAGTCCAATCATCTTGTTGATAGTTGATGCTGCATCATAAATATTGCTCCAAAACTTGATTCACCCGCTCCGTTTGACCGTCAGTTTGAGGATAAAAAGTCGAAGAGAGCTTAATATCCACCTTCAATATCTCAAAGAGGGACCTCCAAAACTTGGATACAAACTGAGTACCTCGATCCGACACGATATCATCTGATAGGCCATGATAACGATATATGTTATTAAGAAAGAGTCTTGCGGTGTCTTCACTTGACGATGTTTTCTTGCAAGGCACAAAATGTGCCATCTTGGTAAATCGATCTACCACAACAAAGATGCTGTCAAATGAATTCGATGGCGGTAGGTCCGTAATGAAGTCCATAGAAACTGAAGACCATGGTCGGTGCAGAATAGGCAATGGCTGGAGAAGTCCATACGGACGATGTCGAGGGATCTTGGATCTTGAACAAACATCACAAGAAAGGACAAATTCCTTCACATCCTTCCACATTTGGGGCCACCAAAAATCTCGTGAAATGAGCTCCAAAGTCTTGTTGAATCCAAAATGTCCCGCAGCTGGAAAGTCGTGGCGAGATTGAAGTACTCGGAGTCGAGTTGGTCCTTTCGGGATATACAACCGCTCCTCAAAATACAGGAGATCTCCCTCCACCTTAAACTTGTCATTATCGACATGTTGTTTGATGTCAAGAGCTATAGAATCCTCAATGGTCGCAGTACGTACCTCATTGAGGAAGCCGTCATCGATAGTTGCAACAGTAGCAAAAATCCTAAATTTTTCTGGTTTCAACAATGTTATACATTGTTGATCAAACGCTGCTTCTCCAGCCTTTGGCGCAAGATACGATCTCCTCGATAATGCGTCAGATAATCCTTGTTGTTTTCCAGGGCGGTAGGTGATAATAAAGTCAAATCGTGATAGAGACATATTCCATCGAGCTTGACGACAATTCAAAATTCGAGCTGTCATGAAGTACTCCAAATTCTTGTGGTCCGTATAAACAGTCACTGGATGTGCAGCTCCTTCGAGGAAGTGACGCCACTCTTGGAAGGCATCCACTATAGCAAGCAGCTCTTTATCGTGGATCTCGTAGTTGATCTCAGCAGCAGAGAACTTCCGTGAATAGAACGCAACTGGGTGAAGCTTCTTGTCTATGCCCATTTGTGAAAGCACAGCTCCCAAAGCAAAATCTGAAGCATCGGTCTCAAAATAGAAAGCCTTTGCAAAGTCAGGGTGTACCAAGATTGGAGCCGTAGTGAATGCCGTCTTGAGATCTTGAAATGCTTTTGCTGCTTATGATCCCCATTCGAGCTTGTCTTTGCTTGTAAGATGCGTGAGTGGTGCAGCAACTTGAGAATAATTCTTGATGAAGATCCGATAGAAGTTAGCAAATCCAAGAAAACACTGAACATCTCTAACCGTCTTCGGAACTTCCCAAGATATAATTGCTTCTACCTTTTTTGGATCCATCTTCAAGCCCTCTGTAGTCGCAATGAAGCCCAAAAATTCCATCTCATTCTGGTGAAATTGACACTTCTCCAACTTGGCGTAGAGTCCTCGTTCGCGTAGTTTTTCAAGAACCAAACAAACGTGCTTCTCATGTTCTTCTTCATTCTTGGAAAATATCAAAATATCATCCAGATAGATGACAACAAAGTCATCGAGGTACTCCCGAAAGATGTCATTCATCATATGTTGAAAGACCGCTGGAGCATTGGTAAGACCAAAAGGCATGACATTGTACTCAAAATGGCCATACCTTGTACGAAAGGCTATCTTCCATTCATCTCCTTCTTTGATTCGCACAAGGTTGTAGGCTCCTCTTAAATCAATCTTTGTAAAAATCCTTGCACGTCCAAGTTGATCTAAGAGGCCGGAGATCAAAGGTAAGGGATAGCGATTTTTCTTGGTCACCTTGTTGAGTCCTCGGTAGTCCACGCACATCCGCAGTGAGTCATCCTTTTTCTTCACGAATAGGATTGGTGCTCCAGCTGGCGACTTTGAATGTCGAATAAAATTCTTGGCTAGATTCTCATCAATGTACTTCCGCAATTCTGCCAACTCCGTCTGCGATAGGTTGTATATTGGACCAAAAGGTGGTTGCGCTCCTTCCTCTAAGTCTATGGCGCAATCATATGGTCGATGTTCCGGCAGTATATCGACGTTCTTCTTCTGAAACACGTCTTCAAAATCCCTATATTGCTCTGGTATATTCGATGTTGAGATATTCTCGCCGCTAGTTGGAGCTGCATAAATGACAAATGGTGTGCCTTCCTTGGACGATCTTAGGAACGCTCTCGCTCCAATAAACATGGATTTCTTCATGTAGGTTCTACCAACAGGTTTATTATTATTTTTTTCAGGAAATGTTATCCTTCATAGCCTCCAATCAATGGACGGATTATGATCTTCTAACCAAGAAAGACCAAGGATAACAGGGCTTGATGGGGTTCTAATAATATTAAAAACAACGTGACTACTATGGTCCTTAAACACCACTTCTATAGGTTCTGATTCGTGGGTAATGTTGCCTGACAATAAGGGTCGTCCATCTATCACCTCTACGTGAATAGGTTTGGACTTCTGTACTAAACGGATCTTGTGGCGTTTAGCAAACTCTTCATCTAAAAAACAAGTAGATGCCCCCGAATCCAATAAAGCTAAAGTTTTTTGTTTTTGAGGGCCTAAAAACAAAGGAATTGTAAAACAACAGGCAGGTTGGACAGAGAAGGAGGAACCTGATTGTTGTCGTGATATTAGATTGTCCAGCCGCACGGTTCCTACTGTGGCTGGGCGTCGTCGTTTTTTGGAATCATCGCACTTCTAGTCTTGACAGGGTGCCAATTTTGCTTCTTGGGGCAATTTCCAACCTTGTGACTTTCTTCTCCACAGTACAAACATAACCCTTTCTTCATACGCCGTTTCTTCTCTGTTGGAGTAAGAGATCGGGCATGCGCCGTGTCGATTTGCATGTCTGTTGCCTCCGAATGTGAGTTTAAGCTATTTACAGACATAGTCACGTCGTAACGAGTCATTTGGTGTCTTGGACGTTGGTCTTGGCGACGCTGGAATAGGCGGTTGTCACACTTTACAGCTTGGCTAATAGCTTCGTTGAGCGTTTGAGGATCAGGAAGAGATAACAGCAAGTCCTTCACATCATCCTTCAAGCCCCAATAAAACTGACTCACCAACGCCTCTTCACCCCAATTAATGTCACTTACCAATTGTCTGAAATCCGAGGCATAGACTGATGCAGAGCGTGTTCCTTGTCGTAGCGATCAGATCTTTGTTGTAGCCCATCGAACTTTATCATGCTCGCCAAATGCTTCTGCAAACGCCTCCAAGAACGTTTCAAAGTTGCTCAGTATTGGCGATCGCTTCTCGAACAAAGGAGTAAACCAAGACAGAGCTTGTGCTGTAAGCAAGGTTCCAACAAGCCCAACACGCGCTTCCTCCGTCGGATAACGTTCGGGCTGTAAAATTGTTATCAACCTGATTTGGTTGACAAAACCTCGAAACTTGGAACGAGTTCTATCAAACTTATCCGGAAGACTAACTCGAGGCTCCTTTCGTTGTAGGACTACTCGATCTTGTTGAACTGAAGGTAGAACTGCTTCTTCTGGCGCAGAAGTTTGAGGCTGATATGCTTTAGATGGCGCTATCCCAGATGCTCCATTGTTATGGAGTCCTACCATGACTCCTTCGATCTCTGTTGTCCTATGTGACAACGAGGCAAGAGCATTTATGATGGCGTCTAGTTTGGATTCCAAACTTTCAGCCATTTTAACGTCTTAACCTTCGGCTAACCTTCAGAAAGAAGAAAAAAGAGTTTTGACAAGAGGACAATATTGGTTCAGAGGAGAGTACTCCGCAACCTCTAAAACGCCTTAAGACTCCAAGATGAGGGGTAATCCACTCTCTCCAAGAAGAATAAGGCTCCAATATTGAGAAAGAAGAGATATCAGTTTAGAGGAGGGTAATCCGCAACCTCTAAAACACTAGCACACCTTCAAGAAGAGGGGTAATCCACTCTCTAACAAGAAGGAACTAGCTCTGATACCAGTGAAAATGCAGTCTCGACAAACTGTCACGGACACAAAATACAGACTTGAAATCTAACAAGAAGTTCAAGAAGAAGTGGCAAAACTAGATTAAACAGATGAGTACAAGAACAACATCAGAAAGGTGAGCTAGAACTCCAAGAGATGTGTTGTCGAGACTGAAGAACCCTTCAGCCTCGACTCCTATATATACTACTGAATAGGAAGCTTCTCGAGCTACTTCCGCTAACTAGGACGCTTCTCCAACAACTTCTACTAATTAGGAAACTTCTCGAGCAACTTCCTAGAATCTATCAGAATATTCTAAAACCTTCTAAGAATATTCTAGAACCTTCTAAGAGAATCTTTAGGGAATATTCTAAGAATCTTCTAGAACCTTTTAAAAGGAATCTTTATAGAATCTTTAGAGAATATTCTAGAAGAATATTCGAAGAATCTTCCAATGTATGTCCATGACACAAACTACTAATACATATGATACATGACTAATTTTTTGATGAAGTTTCTAATCTATTAGTTAATTACAAATACAAGTAAAGTCAAAGCAACATCTATAAAGTTTTTAAGAAGCTTCTTTGAAAGATATTATAAAATTAATCTAATTTAATTTATTTCTATTTAATCTACTTTAATTTATTTCTATTTAATCATATAAGTAGTTATTGAAATAAATATGTATATTTTTTATATCATGATATAAAAGAATGGAATATTTATAATTTCAAGAAATATTAATGAAGGTACAAAGTACATTCACTTATATAAGATATGTGTAAATATACTAAATATGTTTGAAGATAGAAGAAACATGGAGGTTATGACATATTGGATCTTTCTAGGAATTAGTTCATAAAGTTTGAGCAAAAGAGGACAATGTCATACTATAAATGCTTATAGTATGTAAAAATTAGTTAGAACATATAATATGTTTATAAGTCTTCGTGTAGTTTAGAATGGTTAATAGATTAATTTAAAAAGAATGGATTTAAGAAACTTTATTTTGAATTTTATCTTTTTAATTATAGTATTTCAAAAAAATTATAGAACCTAAATGTTAGTATGAAGCCTTGAGAGGAGATTAGAGTCTAAAGAAGAAATTCTTAACTAATAGGAGGCTTATTGGGAAGGATGAAAGCAAGGCATGGTTGGATGAAGGCAAAGAATGGAGATCTTCATTCCTATTGGTCGAAGGCCATGTCCAATGGGCTTCAAGGAGGCTCCCCAAGGCCTTATTAGAGATTAGGGTTTCTCTTTCAAGGTCATTCGAGCTTTGGAGGCTAGGATCAGCAAGTTCAGAGTTTTGGGTATAATTTGGATAAAGAGTTTGTATAATTTCGAGTTTTTGTAAAGGAGATATTGGTGTTCAAAGTAAAGGTGTCAAATTTGTACCTATTGTCACTCTTTGAAGCATAACACATGCGTATGGAAAGCAATGAAAGCTCAGCGATTGGAGTTGTAGAGAATACTTTCTTGTCTAAACTTTACATATATTGTTTGATGAATTCTAAGTCTAGATAAAGGCGTTATAGGACATTGAAGACAACACATGTAATTCAAAGGTAGTAAGTAAGTCATTTTGTTAATAGTAATGGTTGGATCCATATCTTGAGTTTCTAGATGAATTTTTGGCTCAAAATTTCTAAATGTGTGCGTTATTTGGTTGAAAAACCATAGATCAAAGTTTCATGGTATTTGAGTATTTATTTTGTGAAATATGAAGAAATTAGCATGCAGTTGTATGTAAGCTAGGGTTTAAAGCTACTGTTAGGATTTTGGTGATATCTCAAGATTCATAACAAATTTGCAATTGAATTTTTTTTGTGGTAGTTTTTGAAAGTATATCAATACTTCATATAAAATTTATGATTTTTTGGACGATCCGAATGTAAGATATGAGCTGTTGAAGTTCGAAAAACATTTTTCACAAGGATATATAACGTTTGAAGATACTTTATCATACATTTGGATGTTTTCTTGGTGCTTGGGCTTATGTATTGATGTAATTGCCCTAAAAAAGAATATATGATATATATATATATATATATATATATATATATATATATATATATATATATATATATAAATTTGATATTTTTATATCTTAGACTTGATTGAGTATTTAGTGGCAGCCAGAAGCCCAATGCTTTCTTGAGGCAAATTTTGGCTACCTCGACAACAAAAAGTAGACTATTCTTTTGTATTTAATACCAAAACATCTTTTAAATGCCTTTTAGTGGAAGATTTTAAGGACTTAGAGATGAAACAACTTTTATTAGAACTACCAAAGGTATTAAATAATAGGAGCCGTATCATTTCTCAGTCTTTATAAATGGCCATTAAAAGATATTTTAAATATATTATTATATTAAATAAAAAAATATAATCTACCTTTTATCTTTTTGTGGCCATTTTTTGAGATTTGAATAATAAAAGATCAACTATGTTAGAACCTTCATGTCTCTTCTATCCTTGAACTTATCTTTTAGATTTATATATGTCTCATATAAGTGAATGTACTCCACACCTTCATTAGTATTTGAGGCAATTAGAGTTATTTCATTCTTTTGTGTTACGACTATCTTATTGAATTGGTTAAAGATCTAATATAACAAACTTTTTACAACTATCTCAATATTTGGAATCAATAGACCATCCATATAGTAGGATATAGATAAGATATTTGTATTATTGACATGTGAGAATAGATAGTTAGAACCATGGAAGTTTCTAGAATTGGGATTGGATTAGTAGACTAGATAGGATCCATTGTGGAATATTTCAGAAGAAATTTAGGACAATTATCTACATGGGGCCTACAACACAACCTTCTAGAAGGAATTTAAGCAGTTATCTAAATAGGGCCTATCATCTAAGAACTTTCTAGAAAGTCTAGGGTGGTAGAACAAAGTATAAATATGATTGGCTCGGGTCTTTTGGAGCATCTGGTTAGGTATAGCTTTGGACCCTTTCTCTTAATATATTTTTAATTTTGTATCTTCCTATTTTATTTTATTCTGTTCTAATTCCAATTGTTCAATTTTGTTCTCCATGTTCCATTTTGTTTAGTTCTATTCAATTTTGTTCAAATCATGTTTGTCCTATCTTGTGATAAAATTTTATGTTACTATAGATTAGAAGGGTCTTGGACACTTGACGTAGACTAGACTTCTTTCAATAAGCTAATCACTGTCTTCAATTGTCTTAGGATTGAATTAATGTTGTTTATCAAATTATGCCTTATTTTGTAATCTTACTCTTTTTGACAATTTTCAATTTATTTGCACATCTTCTAATCTCTGCTTAAGTTATTAAGTTCTAATAGCTTAAAGTTCCTCTCTTATCAATTCATCTTCATATGATAATACACTCCAAATAAATAAAAAAAATTCAATTGATAAAATAGATTTTTAACTAGTCATAAGCTCAATAGACATACATCTCATTATCAAACTATGAATTGTTTGATGAGCCCTTAATGCAAATGGCAAAAATTGAAGCCATTTTTTAACCTTTTTATTACAAGCTTTAATTAATGCTTTTATAATTGATAGATAATCACGTTCGTTTTTTATATTTCTTTTAAGATTATAAATAATAATCAATAATAATTTAATTCTATTTCTTTCAAAAAAATCATAAGTTTTTTGTGTAGTTAATTCTTTATGATTTGTAGTGGTTTTTCTTGTACATTTATAGTAGCAAATAACATCTTCAAGTAAAAATCTACAAATTCCATCTATAGACTTTGTTCTTAATATCTTATCTTTTATTTGGTTTAATAAATCTTCATGAGTTAAGATCAAATATCTTATTTACCAAAATCCTATTGGCATAATAATCAAATTAACAACCTATTGAAAATAAATAGCCAAAAGATATATTGGATGTAAACCATCTTAATGTTATAAATTAGAATATGTTTAATAAGTTTCATACAATTCTACAAATAAAAGCACATTTTGGTATATATTTTTTAACCAATATTATTCTTTGAGTTTAGCAAAAGTAATCCAAATTTCCCTATAGCCTACCTATAAACTATTGTGAAATATTTTTAATATTTTTTGTTGTTCTTTCTTATTTCTTATCACTTATTGTAGCATTTCAATTCTTTTTTTTTGGTATCTTCTATAAAAATCCTTCTTGAAACAAAAATCTATATATTTTTTATTTTTTTATTTATTTTTATTTTTTAAATTTTTTTCATAGATCGATTTTCTTATTTAGTCAAGATACTCAAATAATAACTATAATCTAATTTTTTTTTATAAAGCTCTTCAAAAAATATCTTGTCTTTTTTATTAAGTTTTAATACTAAATGGAATTTTGATCTTATATCATTAATGTTTTCAACCATCTCATCTTTTCTTTCATATCTTGCTCGAGATAATATATCCACCACTAAATTATCCTTTCTAAAAACATGTCTAAACTTTAGATTTAATGATTTTATACAAGCAATCCATCTTAACATTGCAATATTTGGTGTTGAAAAATTAATAATCATTTTAAGTAATTGCTAGCAAACTATTTCAATTACTTTTAGTACACCAATTAAATAATATTTTTGAGCTTTCATAGCCAAAACAACTCTCCATAGTTCTCTTTTGACTTGCAAATATATACATTGATGAGTACATAATATTTTAGCTTTATATTGAATTACAAATTTGTTTCCACTTAAATCATCTTGATCCACAATCCACCAACAATAATTAGATTAGTATCTATTATAAGTATTGCTTATATATTATACTCGTAATAAATTCTTCTTAAAATTAGAGATATCAATAATAATACTTTTAATTTTATATTACTTTAATATGCTTTCTTTTCTATTTAAATTGACAATATTTATATAATAATTCATATAATAGATTTTTTATATGAGCATAATGAGGAATTCATATACAATAAAATATACAAGCCTCTAAAAATCTATATACTTTTTTTGAGGAGTCACATATATCCTTCATCTTTTCAATTATATTAACTTTGCTTAGATCTACTTTTTTTCCATAAAATCCATATAAATGTCCAACAATGACAACTTCTTATACTTCAAATGTATATTTTGCTTTTAAAAGTATAAGATGAACTTCTTCAAGTCAAGTTAAAATCTTTTCACAATCTTATGTATAATCAACAACATACTTACAATACCCTCTTTCATCTAAAGTTTCATATTTTTTTTTTTTTTTTACATCCTTTGATAGGAATATTATCTAAAAAAGACATAGTTCTTTTAGGAATGAATTCTCTCAATACCTTGTTCATTCCATTTATCATATGTGCAATTGAATTAGTAGCACTTTGTAGAAGAATACATATTTTAAGTAGTCCAAGTAAAGTTCTCATTGTTGTTAAATCTCTACTTCTATGTGTAAGTTGAAATTAATTATAGCCCAAATATAAATCACCCATTGAATAAATTTTCATTTCTTCAAATATTTTTGTAAACTCATCTATTAAAAATCCTATATCTTTATTTTAAATAGTTACTGCATTCATTGCCTGCATATCTTAAATAAAATGCAATGATTCATTTTTCTTAGATACTATAAACCAATGACTAAAATATGGAGCAAAAAAAAGCTCCAAAAAATTTATTTGCATCTTCTCTTTTGATAGCTCAACCAATTTAGGTATGTGTGTCCTTGGCATAAGAATTAGCCTTAAATTCTAAGGTACATGTGGAATTGTGAAGATAACTATAGAAACAATAGAATTAGAATCAATACACCTCATTTTATGAAGTCCAAAGATAAAAGATTTATCTTGCTTTGCAAGTATTTCTTTAAAATATTCAATTTTTTTTCATAATGAAGAATCATCACGTCCAACCTTCAATTCTTCAAAAGTTTCATTTGTAAATTGATGTCTAATATTTTTAAGATTTTTTAAATTCTCTTCTTTTGATACTTCTTCTATTTATTCTATAAAATCTTTTGATAAAGGTCAAGCAAATAATTTTACCTTCTTATTTATGATTTTATATTTTGTCTCTATTATAACTTCAAGTACTTAATAAGATTTAAGTATAGAATAAACCTCCCTTGAATGAATTTCTATAACTTTATAATCATCCCCTAATTCAATAGATGCAATTAAATTCAAATCTTCATGTCTATATTTTTCATAAATATCTAAAATATTTTCATCATCTTTTAATGTTTCTAACCTAGATAATTTTTTTTAATATTATAAATTTTTTTTCTTTCTTTTCTTTTTAAATCCTCAAATTTCTTATACATAATTCTTCTATATTTAAAAATGCCAATAAAACTTGCATAAAAGGTACATATATCTTATAAAATTACTTCTTCTTTTATACCTCTATAATCTTCTTTTACAGTGGTACTTTTTCAAAATCCTTAAATCCTTAAACAATTCTTAACAATAGCTTCTCCTTCAACCTATCTTGATTTTATTCATGATTATGAAGCACAATTAGAAATTGTACCACTTTTCTTATATCTTTACTAAGTATCTATTATTGTGTAGTAACACAATTATATAATAAAAAAATAAAAACATAGATTTTATTATAGAAGAGCCTAATAAGAAGATGTGGTAGAAATAAAAAGATAAATAATAGGAAGATAATAAAAAGTTTAGTCTTAATACTGCCTTTTAGAGAAGGGACTTTTATTTGCTTTGTAAAGGCATAAATGCCTCAAATCAAAGTAAATAAGATAAGTAATTGATATAGAAATGTTTAGAAGGGGGTTGCCAATAGGTTCAAGTAAAAATTACCTCAAATTAGCAAATGATGATACCTAAAGAGGACCAGTTGTCAACTTAGATTGAAATCAGACCCTAAAGTACAAAACCAGATACCTAGGGCAACTTTGGGATTTTTGATTAGATTGGAGAGTGGAATTTGAGAGTAGACTTAAAAAAGATTTTTTAGCATTGGTTTTATGTCAATTGAGTTAATTTTTAATTTTTGGAAGATTTTCAAAGTTAGTAATTTTCTTAGTAGGATTAGATTTTGAAAAATAAAATTATGTTTATAAAATTGAGAGTTTCTTGAGTTTTGTGGTGTATATATAGGTGAATTTTGGATAATGTATTGGTATTTTAGTTGTTAGTATGTATAAAAGTTTTGAAGTCAATTGAATGGTTAGATCAAAGTATATAAAGGTTTTTATGGATTGAAGTCTTAGAAATTGGAATTCAAGGATTAGTGACTATTTTTAAGATTTTTAGCAACTTGTTAATTGGATTGAAGTGGATTTTTTTTTTGGAGATTAGACTTGATTTCCAATAGTTTAAATATTTTTTGGAAGCATTTAAATGGTTTAAAATGAAGATATTGGTATTAGAAGTTTAACATTTAGATTGGAATAGGAGGTTGGCGAATATCCAAGCAAAATTTAGGCTTAATCTTTTATTTGGTAAGTTCGATCTTCTTCAAATTTTGTATGCTTATTTCCAACTTAGTTTTTGAGAAGTTTTTAAAATCTTAAGAAAGATCAATGAAATAATCAATAGATATTGAGGTTCTAAATTATCCTAGAGTTAGGTTATTTTGATTCGGATTTTGTTTAAGATTTAGAAATTGGTTAGGATTTAGGATTTGTTTAGGATTTAGGATTATTTAAGGTTTAATAAAAATTTGAATTAGGATTTAATTAAATAGTATTTAGAAACTTGGTCAACAAGTTAATCACGTATTAATAGCTTGTGAAACAAGCTAATTATGTGGCATCCATATAGAAAATTTGCCTTAAAAATTAAGATACATGTCTTCCAAAGTCAAAAAGTTTTGAAGGTCTTATAGGATATTGCCATGTAATTCGTAATTAAGCAAATATATGGAGGCAAGAATGAAGCCTTCTTTACTCTTGTCAATGCTTTTTTAGTTTTTAATCTTGTTTCAAGACTTTCTAGTCTTTTTGCTTTTAGCAATAGCCATTTTAATTCAATACTATATCATCTTTGAATGACTTTTTAATTCTTTTCAGTGACATAAGAGTGTATTGAAGATTTGTTTCTTTAAGATTCATATCCTTGATACCATGCTCTATACCAATTAGCCACCTCCGCTTCTTTTAAAGATCTTTAGATTTAAGATTTATCTTGGAACTATGGTCAACTAAAGCAATAATTATTTCTTTTATATTTCTCACTTTCACTAACACTTATGTAGTTGCCTTTGTTAAATGCTTTCAAGTATAATGGCTAAAGCTTCTATTTCCTTATTACTATAATCATCAAAATGTACTCGTTGATTATAACTATTCTTTTTACTTTGTGATTACTTATAACAATTATCAACCTCTTCTTTATCCTTATATATCCTTGCATCAATAGCATGACTTATTCCAACTTTATTCATTAATTGTCTCTTTTATTTAATATTATAAATAATAATATCATAAAATTCGTTCTTTGCAATTCTTAAAATCTCTTTCAATGTGAATTTCATCTTAGCATTTACTACACGTTCTTCCAACACCTTCTTTAAATCTGTTGCTACATATTATCAAATAATAGTTTATAAGTTGTTGATTTATCTTTATCTTTTGTCTTCTTTGTTTTTTCTTCTAATATTATTGAAGTATCTTTTGTAGGTATTTTTTGTGAAGCTCCTTCATAAGCTTTGTCTCTTTGAATTTTCCTTTTAGAAGGATTTTTTTCTCTTATATTGACAAAGTTTCCTCCTCTTTTCTTCTATGAGGGCTTCATGTTGGCTCTTAGCAATATATGCATGAATTGAAAGAGCCTCTACAAGCTCTTCCTAACTTATTGCACCTTCTATTATAGCTGTAATTCTTAATAATGCTTTTCAAGGCATCTTTCTTTTTTGTTTTATAGAAATGGCCAAAGTCCAAAATCCACTTGTCTCTATACTTTTGTCAAAGTGATTATCTTTCTTAGGACAATAACTTATACTTTCTTGTATTGCTATTCTATGTGCTATTAAATAGTCTTAAATCAATGCTCTCATACTTTCCTTGCCAAAATTGGTTTGAAGGAGGTTCTTTGTATCTTTTAATGCCATATTTCCATTTTTCCAAAAAATGATTCTTTGTTACACTATATTATTAAATTCATTGCAATTCTTTCATATATGAAAAATATTGTTATACCAAATGCATCTTTACATATAACTTTCAAATTGGTTGTAGAAGTCTTTTTTCAAAATCTTGCCAATTTGATTTGAAGATTCCGTATACCATGTATAATTTCTTCAACTTCCATATCTTCTTTCTTAAATGTAAACATTGAAGATTGAATAATAGGTATTGTTAGTGATGTTGTATGTACTTGAGTTTTAGGTACTTGTATTACTCTTGGAATATTAACCTTGTTCTTCCTTCTCTCTCGTTTTACAAGCAAATCCATAGCATCTTTAATATTTTTTTACTTTGTTGTCAATCCTTCATCTTCTTCTTTATCTTCAAGAAGCAATTCTAATTTTCCTTGTAATTTTCCATTAGTTGCTTGAAAAAATAACTCAACCTTCTTTGGCTCTAATGTCAACTTTTCCACCTTCAATAATTGAAATTATTTCCTTTCAAATTTTCTTAATAGCTCTATTACTTGTAAATTCTAATTATGCTATTCAATCCATTCTAGAAATAATTTCTTAATAACATGATTAGTATCCTCCAAGAAATATTTGTCTTTTTAATGCATGTGAAAGTTTAATAATATATCTAATATGTAAATAATAACTAATTATTACTTTTAAAAATCTGAAATAATTATTTTAGAAAATCATACATAATTAGTTTGATTTTCAACAAACAATGAATTGATGATGGCATTAGAATTACTCTCCATTGAATACAATACTTCAAGATTATAAAAGTGAATTTCTTATCAGCCATAGATTTGAATGAATTTTGTATCCATTAAATATTATGGGCTTTATTGATGGTTGTGGTGGTCATGTTGGAAGTGAATGGTGGAGAATGTTGGATGAGAGCACAACATTGTTTGGCAACAAAGTGCTTATGACAGTGAAAAGCTTTGCATTGAACTCCAAACATACATACATACAACTAACTAAAGGAAGGGATAAAGAGGGAGAAGGATAAGAGAGCAATACATTGCAAACTAACAAACCAAGCAACCCAAAATAACCAAGACAAAAAATTAACCCAACCAGTTGAATCATGCTCAAGGAAATTAGAACAAGAAGGAGACACAAAGGAGGAAGGGGTTAACTCAATCAGGACAACCCCTACCAAGTCCTCCACTATAGTAGGAGGAGCAGAAGTAGAAGTAGAGAGAAATAGGGGGAGCCGGGGGGGGGGGGGGGTGTGTGTGGCTACGAATGTCAATCCTCTTGCTCACCTCGCTGGAAAGGGCAGGCAGGGCACACACCATGACCACCACCACCACCATGCCACCCCTCGCTGTCAGAAGTCGCAGTTGTAACATAGGGACACGCGATTCCTAGCAGCAGCAGCAGCAGCCCAATCACATGAACAAGAAGCCAAAAGGGATCCGATGAACTGCCACTTTTACTCTGCGGCGGAGGAGGAGGAGGGTGAAGAAGAGGCTATGTATCTCAAACTCGGATTGGGCACACACACCACGACGAAAGCATGGAGAGGGGGAGGGAGGGGATGCATCAGGGAGGACTCCGTTCGTCCGTCTGGTCCCTTTCCTTTCCGCCGGGTCCGCTTCTTAATTTGTCCCTTCGCGTTTGCATCCATCCGCTCGGGCATCGGCTCCGCCCCCGCTCTCGCCCTTCTTCCCCTTCCCTGTTCCCTTCTTCTTCTTCTGGAATGACGAGGTTGTTGGTGTCTGTGTGCTCATCATCATCATCTCGCCGGCTGGCTGTCATTTTCGCGGGAACCCTGCCTGCTTGTCTCAGCTGCTGCCATTCCCGTACGGCTGGTGGAGGTCGCGCGTGACATGGATGGCCCCATTCCTGCTTCTGCTCCTGGATTTGGCGCCAATTGTTCCGAGGTTGCACTGATGCAAGCGATTTGAGTGCTCTTCAGCATTCCCCCGAGTTGTGTTCGCGAGTTTCTTTTGTAGGGCTGTTGGGGTTGGCTGGTTTCGGTTGAATTCTTGTAGTGTGCGGAAGTGGTGTGAGTATGGAGGATAGGATCCAAGGTAATCTCGAGGAGACCGAATACGAGGAGCTGGGAGATGATCAGAAAGTGTCCATTGGGAAGTGGTTCTTGCTGAACGCTCCACCAGGGCAAGTGCTTCAAGTCGCGAAAGGTAACGTTTCGATCTTCAGGCGTGCGCAGATCACTGTAAAGTTGCTCTCTCGCGATCATTTTACAGCGATCCGATGTTTTTGCCTCACCAGGATGCGATCCGTGGGGGATCGTCTGGAAATTCGCATTTGAATGCGACACGAGTCGTACCATTTTACCGTTTCGAAAAAAGATTCCGTGGAATCCTTTAGCGATTGGAAATGCTACAAACTTCGTAGACGATCGTTGGCATAGGATCCCCCCCCCCAATCCTCTCTCCAGTAGATCACCGTCTTGCTTCTCTCTACCATTTTCTGTAAACTAAGCAAGCCGCGATCTAAGTAAAACTGTGATACTTCGCTCCAATGCAAAAGAGTACGAACAAGCTTTTTTGCTTATTCCATCCTGTGTCCACTCCTTTTGAAGCCACCTCAGTGCGGACTACATTTTCTGTCTTTGCAAAGGAATTCAAACCTTAACCTGTCACTTGAGATCATATATAGTGCAGTATCGTATGGTGTTTGTCTTGAAGGTGACTTTCCTCCTGTGCGACATTTAAGATTTGTAGATGTCGAATTCCATGCCTTTTAATAAATATCTATACCAGCTTTTAAAACATTAAAAGTTCTGATCCTCGATCATTTGAAAATGGGTTATGTTTGTTTTATTAAGAGCCATTTGTTCACTGTTGAGCTATTAGCTAATGTTGACTGTGTCCGATGAGAGTGTCTTGTGCATTAGCTAATCAGGGGAGGGACAATGGAGTTGCAGACGTCCGGGAATTGCTTACTGATAGCCAACTTTACGACCGAGCTGCCTCAGAAGCTTTTCCAGAGTATAATGTGAGGAGCATGATTTCTCTGGAGATGCCCGATGGCAGTGGCAAGGTATGGACTTGGCAATGTTCACTTTATGCATTACATGCCTGGCTTTTCTCTCCCCCCAATCAGATTTTCAATTGCGAACTTCCTGAGTAATGCTATGAACCTCTCAATATCCCGTCTCTGCGGCTTTATTTGAATATATGTTCTTAGCAGCACCTTTGTCAGTTTCTTGGAAGGCCAAGATTACGGGCTTCCACGAATCTGCTGGGAGAAGGTTGTGTAAACTTCTGAGAATGGTTGTGCTGATTGGCAGGCACAATATGCATGTGGTGACAGGTGCTATTGACAAAATTTGGGGAACTCGATAGATCTCATTTCCTCGTTCCTCGCACTGCTAGTGTTGCAGTCGTGGATCATGTTAAGCAGGTATGAAAATGAATTCTTCGGATTGGTTTTTTATTTAAAAATATTTGTCTTATTCTTATCTATTCCCGTACATGTAAAACTTTGTCTTCTCAGCTCGGTTGTCTGGAAAATGAATTATTTCGTATTTCTCGAGGGGCAGATGTGTACCGAGGTGCGTCCAGCTGATGATGAGGAGCTCCCGTCTGCATATGTAGAAGGATTTCGGTGAGAATCTATTTTTCAATTTCGGAGAAGTTCATGCCATTACACCTGTAGAAGGTGTTCTATTTTTACATCTTGTTTATTCTGAGATCAAGGTCCTACAGTTTTGTTGCTGCTCAAGCTTTTTAGGATAAAAACACTCTTTTTATAGAACTGTGTATTTCTATATTTTGTGAATCCAGTTTGGTGTCTGTCATTGTGTTCACACGCCAACAACGGCTGCTACTCTTTTTTTCATATCCATCACGCTCCGAGTCGGTGCTTCTTTGTTGTTAAATTCGAATCCTTCTCACATTGAGTCCGTCGAACAGTTTTTGTGTAGATGTAGCACTTCTGAAGTATGTAGATGAGGCCTTTCAAGGAGGTGAGTGCTCAGTATATTGCACCAAAGGGAAAGACCTCGAGAAGTCTGGAGGAGAATTCGAGGTCACAGTAGTCATCTCCAATTCAAGCTACAGCCCTAAAAACTTCCGGTATGTTAATCAAAGTTCTTAATTTAGACTGAGATATATGTAAACACACAGGTCAGGAAATTAATCTATTTAGTGAGCAAATGCTCTCGAATTGGTGGTGACCAAGAAATACGTCCAAGAAAAGTTACTTAGATTTTTTTTTGAAATGAGTAGCACATTTTTTCATTTACCTTGGTATGTCTATGGTATGTATGAAACTCGTTTTTCAAATTGATCCCTCTATTTGCTTGATATATATATATATATATATATATATATATATATATATATATATTTGCATTTAGTGTTGATCATTGAACAAGCACCAAATTTTGTGCCAGTAATTTTGCATATAGGTTGTTTGAACATTGTTCTGTCAACTACGATTCTCAAGTCTCTTCCCATGCTGTCAGAGGTGGATGCTGGCAATCTGTATGGGGAGTTTTAATCAATGAGGAGTTACACTCTGCATCATTGCAAGGGACGATAAGTGTGAGTAATCTATCTAGGCTAGTGGAAATGTCGAGGAAATTTTTCTTGACAATAATGTATGTGAAGGCTTTGTAGGATTTTGTTGCACAACATGATGTGGTTGTTTATTCTAACTAATTTGAATTTCAGGTGAATGCCCACTACTTTGAAGAGGGCAATGTGCAATTGCAAAGTAGTCGTGCGTTTAATGACACTGTTCTGCTTCAGGTGTTACATCTTTGCTGTCTTTGTTAGCCGCTATTCATGAAGTGAAGATTGTTTTGTTGAAGCTTATTTCTTTTTTAAGCTTTCAAGTGGTTTTAGGATGAATTTAGCATGCAGTGAATACATAATGTTTGTAGTTTAATTGCATGAAACTCTTGTTCTGATCAACCCTCTGAAACGAATCCAGTCTCACCGTTGGAGATCGGTTCTCATCTTACTCGCAGGATGGGAAGGATGCAGGGACTGTGATTGTCAATTCTATTGAGCACCTCGAATCAGTGTTCTTGTCAAACCTGGAGGTAAATATTTTCAGGGCCTGTGCAAACGTAGATGCTGCGTGGCCGTAGGTACGCTGCAGCTTACTTGGATTACATTCCGGAACTGATTTGCTTTTTTCATCCCTGCCTGTTGTTGATTCAGGAACAATTTGCAAATCTGTCTGACAGAACATTTAAGGTACGGACGTTTTGAACACCCTCGTTTCCGAGTTTGATTGTGGTCAAGATATTCATGGTGAGAACTAGGCAGGTTGCCTCCCAGTAGATCCGTGATGATCTTAGTCAGTTTCATGAAGATTTTTTCTCCTTTCAATTTAAAGGTCATCAGATGTATTTTATGATCTTTTGTTGCTTTGAGGTGAAAGATTAACAATGGTCCTGTTATGAATATTTCTCTAGTTTTGCTAGTGTTTTTTTATAGTTTGGAGGCTAACACCTAAAGGTATAGGACGGTTCTATGTTGAAAATGATTTCTGATATGTAATTTGGCATGATGAAACAGGAATTACGAAGGAAATTACCAGTTACTCGTACTTTGTTTGCATGGGACAAGGCATTGCAACTGAGCTTGACACGGGAGATCACCAGAGAATTCTCTGGGAACAGGAGATAGCCCTTGTACAGGGTCTACCTGACCATAATGGCATTTTGAGCAACATTTACATAAACAATTAGTCGATTGCTATGTAATAACTAACCATCAACGACTCAACAAACTTTGATTACCTAACATCCTTTATCATTGAGAACCCATGTGGGTTAGTGGACAGAACTGTAGATCATTATACGTGTGAAGCACTATACACAGAAAAATATAGCCCCCATGCTAGTTGCTCTTTGTGGATTTGGCTTTTGTACACTGAGCATTTCAGGAAATACCAGAGCACCTGTTTCTGTTCGATTTGTATTGTCCTCCCGTATTGCCAGAGTACCTAAGTTTTTTATTTGTCTTTTGAGCTGATTATTGATTGGTTTACTGCTGCTGGTTTACCATGGCATTGTAGCGAGATGGAGCTTCAGTTGTGGAAGTGTGCTTCTAGAGTGGTCTCTTTAAGCTCTGCACAAACATGGTCCATGATTCACTGCAACCCCATGTAAATTTACATTACATTGTAATATCGAATCAATCACTAACTGAAGTTGTATACATATGTAGACTTCGAGTTATATTTCTTAATATTTCTGTGTAAGTCATTATTATTTTTCCTTTATTATTCAAAAATATACAACTTTAGAATCGAATTATGAAATGAAACAATAGCATCACTTACTTTTTAATTCTTATATACACATGTCAAAATTTGATTTTCAGTTTAAAATTTAAAGCTTAATTCAAATTTTGCAAAATAATACTGTTGTAGTGTTGATTTAGTGAATGTAATTTGTAATTTATTTGTAAAAAATCTTACTTATTTCTGAGGTAAAAGTATTTATAAATAACAAGATTGGATTTTTTTTTAATGAAAGAACCTTGTTGTGGGCTGGTACTTTCATGGTGCTTGCAACCACCATAGACAGAAGAATCTGATTTGCAATTAATTTTGGGAATAATATTTAAGAACAGCAATGATGCTTAGAATTTGTTACCTGTAATGCGCAACAAAATAACGTCAATTAGGTGTGACAGCTTTAAATCTAAAAGAATATGGAACTCTTCATACATACAACTAATTTTTTTCTCCTTGAATAGAACAACTAAGATTAAATGTACCACCCCTTATTAACTGATTATATGTATATATATATATATATATATATATATATGAGAGAGCTGTCTTTGATTTTATGAAACAAATGATTCAAAAAAGGTTTCTAACAATATTTGAAACCTATTGCTGAAGATGTAAATTCCGAACCTTGCATTGAATTGTTGAAACAACATTCATGTAATGCTACATTTCATTTCTATTTTATATTTAATGTAGAACTACTTCTGTACATGAATTTTCCGAAATACAGAAAATCTACACTAAATCAATCAAAATGAGTTAGGGAGAAATGAATGAACCTGTATTCAAGGCATCTTCAGATGCCATCGTCCTTCAGGGCACGAAAGAAACCGACACTTGGATTCCATACACAAAACGACCTCACTCTATTGTTCAATCACACTAATGATAATAATAATAATAATAATAATGTGAAGAAGAATAAGAATGATAAGAAGGATGATGAGGAGAAGAAGAAGAGAGCAAGATGGGTACGTCCGTTCCCAAATCCCACCCCACTCACCGAGGCACGAGAGAGAGCAGCGCCAGAGGCTCCTTTTCATTTCCCTTCCCTTCACTTCAATTAGCCCCACTTCCCTTCACTTCTTCCTCGTTGGTGGTATTCTTTGAGTGCTGGACTCGAACGTAGCGCATTCCTGTGCTGCAGTTGCTGTGTCTTGACCACTCTGCGGCTCTCGGATCGTGTTTGGACATCATCGGGAGGTGTACCCACATGGCGAGAGCATCCCCGCGTGCTAAGATCCCGTTCAGAGGTCGATCAGCACCCAAACGCATGACCTACACAGCACTCGCGCGCTCCTCCAGGGAGGAATACCGAGCTCTCATTGCGGGACTGAGGTGTCCGTCGGGGGAACTCTTGACCGACCTGAAGGAACAGTGCCCAAAGTGCCACTCACCTCACGTGGAGTTTAAGTACTTCGATAATCCTCCAAAGCGGACCCAGCCTAGATTCACGTGCAACAATCCTGAATGCAAGGTGGTGAAATTCACTTTGGGTGGAAAGCAGTACAATCCGAAGCGTGGACCGGGACCTGACCCTGAGCCAAGCGAGGTGCCTGGCGGTGGGGAAGAACAGTCTTTTACAACCAGGTATCAAATTTCTCACAGTTCCTATGCCTGAGTGAGTTCGGGCCTTGATCAGTTGGGCCGAAACGTGGGAGACCCTTGGGGTTTGTGAGGATGTGGTTGCAACTTACCGGGAAAAATGAATCGTCTGCTGACCTGGTTTCATTTCAGGTCTTCGAAGCGGACACGGCTATCTGCGGACACCGGATACCTTCATGAGCCTGCAGGAGGAGCGGAAGAAGGTAGGCCTTACTAGTGGTCGTTTGAATCCGGAATTGTTAGTTGGAATCCATGACTACTGTTGTATTCAGGCTATCTCAGTAAGTGGGTTTATATTGAAAGTTTCTCTGCTGAAGAGAGTACGTTCAACAAGTGCACCCTTGAAACAACTCTGTTGAGGTTCGAATTAGGAGTCTGAATTTCAAGTGGTGAATATGTGTGCATTTCAGCAGTTCGTTGCGAACCTACTGTATGGATGGTTACGCAATAAGAATATTGTGTACTGTTGAACCAATGACCTTCCTTCCGTAGTTTATGGCGTTGCATTTGTTTGCTAGGTACGTAATTTTCTGGATGTAACATCTTATGTCAGAAGAGGTTGTGTGTGTTTGTGTGTGTGGAATAACAGTCCTAGATTCAGCAGAATCAAAGAGCAATGCTGCCCACCAATGCAACTACTGTTTTGACGACGTCTCAGGAACTTTTCGAATCGAGTGCCATGAATGCCCTGATTGTGAACTTTGCATAGAGTGCTTCTCTATCAATGTGGAGATCACCCGTCACAAATCCAGTCATTCCTATCAAGCCATAAATGTGGGTACTCAGGCATTCTGACAGTGGAATGCTCAGTGTAACTTACTGTGACCGCAAGCTTGTACAACAATACCCATTCTATTAGGATTCCACCTATGTGATAATATGTATTTACTCATCTATCGTTGCTACATACAGATTAAGAGTGAAGGAGGGGATTTTTTTTTTTTTACCTCTATGTAGTCATGTCATGCGTGAAGCAAGGTCGAGACGTCCCTCATTATGATCTGCGGTCTTTGCAGGATAGCCTTGTGGTGCCCTTTTCTCATGCAGAATGGAATTCCAATAGAGAGTTCTGGTTTCTACAGGCAGGAGCTGTTCCACCTGTTGATTTTCTGATTATTTTCTCCATAAAGGGCGAGCACTTATGGGAATTTTGTGACCGATTTTGTTTTATCTGTGCTCCTGTTGTGTTAGATTGAATTGTGATCCTGTTTTAACTCCAGAAAGTCGAGATGTTCGAGCTTGAAAGTTGGGGCGATGTTTCAGTTCACTTGGAAACAAGGAGCAGAATGCAGTGGTCCGATCATGATATTGCAACACAAGTGGTTACTACGTGTACTCCGTTACTGGTAAATGCATATTGGTACTTTTTTATATGCCCTCTTTCGTTAGAAATTTCTACACGATGAAGCACTTGAAAGCATTCTAACTTATGTACTGGACCTAAAAGGCAGCTAGACAATACCCCTGGTTCCTTCAAAAAATAATGTGTGTAATTTGAATCTGGTGTGTGCAGGACAATTTCACGCTTTCGGTAGAAGAGCATCAGTTTTACAAAGTTTGCCTTGACTATGATGATGGCCTGCTTTTCAACCAACTCTCGAGAGCATTGCTCACCACAGATGAGATCATGGAATTGTTCGGACTGACGGCTTTCAACGAAGAGTCAACCACATTACTATACTTAGATCGCTATTCACTACCCCATGAATAAAGAAGTAACTGTAATTCAACCAGCTTACAAGACGTCAGCTATATTTTGTCTCATGGTTGCTCGCAACAACGGATGACCAAGATTGTGATAACATCTTCCTCGTTTCCACTGTCTCCTCTTACAAGAATACTGTGGACCAAAAAACAAATGCTAGATTCACGCGGCAACTTGAGTTCCCTACCGCTTTCTTTCAGCTCACAGAAGAATGTGATCGAGCTGCCCTCTAGATTTTATCAGTTTTCTGGAACGATACGCAAGACGATGTATAGAGAACTAGTGTGTTGAAGTCATGTGCGCGATGATTTTAACCAAAGACATATTAAAAATGAAATGTATTTAACATGTAATACAAATGCCACCTACTCTGATATTTTATTTGAAGTGATGATTGTTCTAGTCCATGTCTTTGGATTAGATTACATCGTGACGAGATGCAGACGGTGCGAATGTGTTTTCCCTGGAACGGTTTTGGTATGAATACTGAATGAGCGAATTTTCTTTACTTATTTGGATTTAGATATTCATCAGCAGTAATCAAAATATTTTGCAGCCAGGTCATGGTTTATTTTGTAGAATATAATATTTTCTCAACTAACTCGAATGATCGCAGAGATCAAGTCTCAAAGATTGGCAGGATGGTGAGGGCCCTCAACCATTTCATGTGTTCCAACTCACAAATCGTAGCGTTTAGTCAGTGGGATGATCCTTCTCTCAGAAACTCTTCTAAACCAGGAACCAATTTTCTCTCGATAGAGCATCTGAGCATGATTGAGCCACAATATCAGGTGATAATTTGCTGATAAAAAACGCAGAATATTGTGCACTGATCTAGTGCTCTACAAGTAACCCTGGGGGAAGAAGGAGGGGGGGGGGGGGGGGGATGTGGAGACTGTAGTGGCGCTACTCGCCATCTTCAGTCTTATTGATGTGATCACGAGTTTGGACTGTTGAATAAGTGTGTTAATCTAAGCTTTGCATAACCATCGACATTGACGTGGCATGAAAATGAACACTCTTGAAATTTAAGGGGTAGTTGGGTGCACGCAATATAAAACCTCCGAAGCAGCATGCATTTTACAATTTTCACGGTTGCTCCAAAGATTGGATGATGTTTCGCTAATATTTAAATGATGACCATTGCATAAGGACGATTGATATTTGGATGGCAATTAGATGTCACTTGGCTGAGTCTTAAACGACGTTTGGTTGATATCCGGATGGCAATTAGTTGACACTTGGCTGGGTCTTAAATGATGTTTAGTTGATATTTAGATGGCATCTAAACAATGAAGATTGATACTTAGATAATGATCAAATAAAGAGGACTAATATGCAGATAAAGATTAGATAAGATCAAGGCCTTGATTGTGCATAGAAAGTCTATGAATGTTACTATGATAATAAGAAGAGAATTATTTGAGGACAAAGTGGTTTGCGGACAATCCCATTACCATAAACAATCCAATCATGCAACCGAGTATATCACAAAATAAACAAAGATTACTAAATGAAGTAAAAGAAACAATCATGACTTTTTGTCAATATTGAATAATAATGCCTAAGCAACCAAGAGACAAATTATAATACAAATGAGAATTACTCCATAAAGAAGATCTAAAATAAGAGAGAAGGGCATCAAGTGAATGTCACTTATAGCTACAGAATGGACTTAGAAAGAAAGGAAAAAAAAAAACTATATGTAAAAATAAATAAATAAGCTCGAGAGATTCACAAGCTTGTCTAAAGAAAATAATCTTAGCTCTCTCTTAGTATGCTATTTTTTTTCAGCATGCAATTCTTTAAATAATTTTGCAGTCTTTCTTGAAAAATGTTGTTAGGATGACATTGTGATGTTAGGACTTTACCATAATTTTGTCTCTTCAAGACGCTCTGAGGACAAAATGAATCAAACATGGTTGAAGAAAATAGTATTTTTTTCCATATATTATTAGGTTTGAAAGATGGCCTTGTGACTTGATTCAAGCGACCAATTTCTTTGAAGAAGCCACCTATCCCAAGCCGCTAGCTTGATGAGCTGGCCACTTGTACATACTACAACTAAACCAAATCACTTACCATAACATTTAGACAAACATACTACTTGTAATTATAACATCCTACTTATGACAACCATGCCTGCTAGTTTGCTAGGAAATCCTCCCTTCTACAGACTTTTAGAAGTTGTTGTACTCTTTGACATCCCTCTTGCAGTTTGTCCAGCTGCATCCTCAATTATTCCCTAACACACAATCTAACCCTTTTTTGATCTCAACTCTTCTGCTCTTTTATACTTCTAACCTTCATCACTAGGATTTTATCATAGTGAGCCAATTCGAGCGCTCACAGCCGGGTTCGTCTAAGCCGTAGAAGACAAATAGAGGTCTGAACCGCACGCCTTGAGTATTCCATCTGAGCTAGTCCGTAAGTATTTAATGCATAGATTCTTAGCAGTTGAATGCATTCGTACGTCTATCTACAATTGCAACACGCCCTTGTGTGACAACTCCTCCACGTCAATATTAAGACGATTTGAGCCTATGCTGATCCGAAACCGTGAATAGAGTAGCGCGCAGACTCGGAGCCGACTCATTAATGACTTGCAAGATTGATAATCCACTCACTTGGTTACGACGGCATAATTACTTTTACAAATTGATTGGTTTCTGTAAAGCGCATCTATACGCACTTTCTTCCTATTGAACTGAAGACTGCAAGAAGTGAACCCCAATAACTGAAACGCTCCAGCTGCGTAAGAAGCTGAAGTTTCAGCCTGACTTCTCGCCTGCCTAAGAACACAAAATGATATACCACACGGATGTGGGACGCGAAACTTGGGGCATCAAGGCTTCGCAGGGAATCACCCATGTAGAAGAAGAGCTAGTGAAGTGCTTACCGGAGACAGGAGAGCAGAAAGACCAGTCCCGAGAGGGTCATGATCTGTGTGGGCCGATCTGATCGGGGATTGAAAGCAGAGTTCTCACCCACCGTGAACTGCTGCAGGGTACAATGGCTGCAATCCGACGCGAGCATGAGCACCAGCATGGTTTCCAGATGTGGAGGTTGGAGCTCTACCCTGAACCACAGCCACACACAGTTGAATGGAAGCCTCTCAGATAAAATTCTGGATGGAACTCCGGATGGTATCCCCCTAGTGACGTCCACCTCTGTACTCCAACTCTGCTGCTGCTCCGATCCCTCATTCTTAGATTCACTTTCCAATGGCCAAGGATCTGATCAAACTTTGGCTACTCCCCCACACTCTCTCCACATATACTAGGATTTGGGCCTTTTCTTAGGGAGTAACATGTTGATGGAAGTCATTGACACATAATTGAGGAGTAAAACATATTTGTTTGTAAAAAAAATACTTGTTTTGGCATATAGAGCCTCAAAATAGGAATTTTATGTCATTTAAATTTTGTAATTGTAATAGGAAAGGCAAGTATTATTTTAATTTTTTTTGTAGTTTGAATAAAAGTTTTGAATTTGAAGATTCCAAATTAATTCATGGATTTATTTATTTTATTTCATTTTATTTTTTTTAGTTTGGACTCTCATTATAATTTGATAAGCAATGAAGTAAATTAAGTATTAAAATATTTAATTACATAGATTTTTCTTTTTTTCAAAATTATCAAAAAAATTTTAATTTACAAAAAGAATTTCTTTTTTAATAAAAAAATTTAAGATAAAAAGATTCAACCTATCAATAAATATAAAAAATAAATATATTAGTATGAAATTAAATTGTACAATTTATGATGTATCAATGATTATTTTTATAGTAAAAAATATTAATATAGAGCTTATTAAATAATTAATCTATCAATTTTTATTCAAAACTTTAATTAGGATTTAAATTTTATTTTTAAAATTATTAATATAAATAGTCTTTAATTCTTTGCTAATAAAAAATAAATATTGTGCTAAGTATATGTTTTCATGACTTTTATCATTATCAACTTGGTATATTTTTTCAATAAATTGTGAGATGATTTTTTTCTATAAATAACTATAAGTAAGAAGACTAAAAATTTAAGTTTTTATTGTATAACAAAGAATCAATAAATTTTATTAAAATTTTTTGTCTTATAAAATAATTCTACTAAATATTTTTTAATACTAGAAAAATTATGTATCAATCTATTCACAACCTCAAAAAGTGTTTTATTAGTTATTAGTATTTTATTCCAAATAAATATCTTATTTTTCTTAAATATTATTTTTTTTAAAATTATTATTAAGTAATTTTTTTATTATTTAATTTAAAAAATATATTAAAAGTTAAATAAGTTATTTTTTTTACCTAGACAAAGCAATGATTATGGAAATTTTTATTTATGTGAGCAAAAACTTTTTTTCTAAATTATGTGAGCAAAAATTTGTAGTAGAATATTTTTCTTATAATTCTAAATCTATTAATGAATATATATATATATATATATAATAATAATAATAATATTAATAATATAATAATAATATTAATAATATAATAATAATATTAATAATATAATAATAATATTAATAATATAATAATAATATTAATAATATAATAATAATATTAATAATATAATAATAATATTAATAATATAATAATAATATTATATTTTTATTTAAAAAAACCTATTATACATCTAATAATAAAATATAACAAATATTTAAATGTAAATTATTTTTTATTAGAAGCTTTTACAATATCCTCTAATTTTATAAGTTTTCACAAAAGAAAAAATTGCATGGTTATGCCCATTTAATTACAGTTATAACATTATTTTAAATCATTTATTATATAAGCATAAATTTTTGTACAAAGAAATTTACAAAATGGCTTTTTTTCTATACAATGTTATATTTTTTTAGTTATAAAACATATCTACTCTTATATAATTATTTTCTACACATATTAATTACATTACTTTATAACCATATGCATGTTGTGTTTTTTGTCACTCTTTAATTTTATTCAATAAGTGTACTATTGTATATCTAAATTTATTTTATTTTATTTTATTTTAGTTTAGTTTTTATATATTTTATGAGTTATATATATTAAATTTAATTTATTTTAATGTAAATTAAAAATAAAGTATTTTAGGAGCAATAATAATTTTATTGCAACGACTTATATTCATTTTTTTAATTAAAATTTGGTAGTATTTATTAATACTTGCCATAAGAAGATTCTTCCAAATGTGTCAATCATAAAACTGAAATATCCAAAAAGGCACTAGTTTGTTTCCATGATGATTAATTTTGTCAAGCCAAGTAGAATGAGTTAGAATTTTTGGATCCTTATCATCTCCATATCCAACTTGAGGAGATATTTTTTTGTTTTTGGATTAGTTGGAAAGGAAGTATTTATTATAGAATTCCACCTTAATTCAATTCTTTTTTCTAACATAGTTTTGTATTTTCTTTTAGTTGTATCATCTTAATTATTTTTTAGTTATTCCAACTCCTAAATTTTAAGGACTTATTATTTAATTTACTATCTATTTTTAATTATATCCCTTGTAAATCAGATCTCAAAATTAGATAGATAGTAAGCCATCTTTATAACTTTAAAAAAATGCTATATTTTCCTATTTTTGGAGCAAATCAGATACGACCTAATCCTTGGTACTACAACAATATAATATTAAACTAATACCATATCAAAATCTCACCATAACATTTCTACTTTAAGATACTACTTTTGAGTTGTAGTTGAAAAAAAATTAAGGTATCTTAATAAAGGCTCTTGTTAAGATATTTGTAATTCTTTATGAAAGTACTATAATTGCACAATAATATTACATCAACTCAACTTCTTATTTTTCTCTTGAAACTTCACACCTCTTGTGTCTTTCATCTTTATTTCTAAAAAGCCATACGAACTTCTTCCTTGCAAATAACCTATAAAATGCTTCTTGTTTATTGATGAACATAAGATCTACACCTTAGCACTTCTCATTTCTTATGTCCTTTACTTTCAAAATTTTTAAAACTACATATAAAAGATCAAATGGTGATTTCTTTTATTATACCTAATACTATTTGATTTGTAACTATTTTTTTATTGATTACTTTGGAACTTTTTTAATATCAAGTGAAAGCATTACAGTTCCACCAATAGATTTTAATTGTTAGAATTGTTAAAAATATAATTTAAATTTATTTAGATATAAAAATGTTAATATTAAATTATTTTTAAATAATTTAGATATAAAATATTAATAATAAAGGATCTTATAAATATATATATATATATATATATATATTAGTCCTAAACTTTTAGAGGTATTTTTATTAATGGTCCTCCAACCAATCAATCATTATTAGTGCAAATAGTACAAAAATTGCCTAAGATTTATCTCACAATAATACTTTCATTGTTTTAAGTTACTACTCTACTAAATACCTCATTAATAGTTGGCTCCATGCAATCAATACCATTACATTGGTTCAAGATCTATATTTGCTAATATAACATTGAACTTTGTGAGGATTGGAGAAGTACAATGACCTTCACTTCCTTTGTAAACCTTGTCATTTACTGTAACGTAACCAAATACCAATATTCTTTGAATTCATATATGTCTCAATTTTATTCATGTTACATATTGTATTACATGTATTCTTGCTTAAGAATGCACTAAGCACCTAATTGTGGAACATAAGTAGAAATATAATAACAAAATTCTATCAAATGTAATAAAGTCTTAAATAAAATTTAAATAATTTTTAACAACCTTAATCAAAATTTAATGAATTCAAAAGAAAATTAAAAGAAGTAACAAAAAAAACATAAAAAAGTCATAATTAATTTCAAAGAAAAATAATAAAAAAATTCCTAAAAATAAATATAAAAATAAAATTTTAAAAAAATAATAAAGAATATTTAATAAATACTAAAAATAACCACTCTAAATAAATCTGTATTTAATTCTTATTAAATTCTAATTAAATCTTAATTAAATTCCAAATCTTAGACAAATCTTGATGAAATCCTAATCAAATCCTAACCAAATCATAAATCAAATTTTAATCCAATTTAAAACCAAATTCTAATCAAAACCTAAATTTCAATCCAATCCTAATTAATTCCTAATCAAATCCTAAGTCTTAAAAAAACTCTTAAAAAATCCTACAATAGATTGAAATCTCAATAATTAATGATTTCATTCTTGATTTTGACTAAAATTTGTTACATTTTTTAATAACTAAGCTAGCAATAAGTATAATTTTTTTTGAAGAAGATCAAATATACCAAATAGAAGATAATCTCTAAAATTTGCTTGGATATTGGCCGACCTCCTTCTCCAATCTTGATGCTGATATTCTAGAACCAAAATCTCTTAATTTCACTATTTAATAGGTATCAAATTTTACAAGATTTTTGGAAGTTAAGTTTACTAATTTTTTATAAAATTTTATTTCAATCCAATTGGCGGATTGATAGATATCTTAGAAACCATCACTAGTCTTATAAATCCCAATTCCTGAGCCCTTATCATATTTGAGCTTTAATAAACTTTGTATAAACTATTAAATCAAGCTTAAAATTACAATAATTTTTTTTAGAATAACTATCACTTAATCAAAAAATTTCACTTGTAGATCATTTATGAATTTCACACAATTATTCAAAATATCAACTCTTTGAATTTTATAAAATTTAATATTACTCAAAAACAATCCTAACTTTGCAAAGCCTTTATAAAGTTGTTAGACACATAAATCACTTGAAACTAATGCTCAAAGAACCTCTCTCTTATTTTTTTCTCAAATCCTACTCTTTGATTTACCAAAGAGCCTTAGAATTATCATAGGTGTGTAATTCATGCCTTGGCATTTGATTTCGACTTTGGTTAATAAGTGGTCCTCTCCAAATATCAATTCTTTATATTTTATAATAATTTATATTAAAATATATTCTCAATATTATTTTAAAAATACCTATATTAATTATTTATCTCATTTATTTTAATTTAATTCATTTATACACCTAAAAAATAAATAGAAGTCTCTCATACAAAAAAATAGCATTAAAACTAAAGTTTTTACTACCTTTCTATCATTTATTCTTATTTTTATACTACACCTTTCTACTAGGCTCCTTTATAATAGCATTCATATTTTTATTTTTTTACCATATAATCATGTTACTACACAACAACGTCATTGCTTCAATAAGATGAGTAGGAAATCACTTCTTTGATTTCTTACAAATATATAAGTAAATTTCAACCCCGTCAAGCCCAAAAAAAAAAAAAAAAAAAAAAAAAAAACTAATAGATGAAGAAAAAGACACATATTGCATTGATTCCTAAGACCATGTCATAATATGTCAAAAAACTTACAATTTAAGATTATAAGCATTGATATTTATATTAATTCTTCTTTGGCTTAATTTACAAATTTTTAAGGATCGTTAGCAAGACTCATAAAGATCAAAAAGTTCCAATTCGGTATCACATTTTAATATAAATATTACTCTAATTTATAAACTTGTACCTGATTTAGTTGCAAAATTCTCATATTTTCTATTTTACTTTGATCTCTACAATGTAGAAGGTTGTGTTGTGAAGTATCCAACTTATTGGTTTAATAATCACTCAAGTCATACAATAGACTTATTTATAAGTCTTGTATTATTTTGAGTTGGAAGACTTAAGCTTGGAAAATGTTTTAATCTTGATTGGGATAAGTTTTTTTATTTACAAAATGGCACTAAGCCAATTCCGATGCATTGGTATTATTGCAAGTATTATGAGGTTTTCACCTAAAAACAAGATAAAAATTTACACATTCTCTTTTCTTTATGCATCTATTAATACTCTTTTTTCTTTATTAATATCCAAATTTTTTTTTATATTGGGACTATCTTCGTGGATATGTATACTTGGCATTGCTTTGACTTAGTTTATGTCTTAGTATTTATAGAGTAAGAAATTGAATAAATAACCTTCACTTCTTTTTCTATCAACTCTTTGATGTTCTCTTGTATTTTTTTTGTCCAGCTTACGAAATTGCATGTTGTTTTGATCATGCTTCTAATAAAAATTACTTAAAAAAATCAGATGATTTATTTAAAGATTTTTTAGTGTTCATTTATAACTTTTTAAAAGTATTTTTTATAGAAAAATTTAAAGGATTTATATAATTTTTTTATTATTTAATTTTTAAAATTTAAAATTTTTTTTTTTATACTTTTTATAAAAAATTAATTTAAATATTTTTTAATAATTTACTTATGAATTCTTTAAAATTTCTTTAGGTTTTTTTTAATACTTTTCATGAATTATATAATGGTTTTTATAGAATTTCTTTAAGATTTCTTTGGATTTAATTTTGACTAGAATTATTAAGATTCAATTAAAGTTTTTTCAAATTTCTATTAAAATTTTTGGATTCTTTTTTTGTTGAAAATATAATTTACAGTCTACAACCAGATGCCTAATTCATTCCTAAGGTAGTTTTCACATAATACAAAAGTAGTTTGAACATTTATTTTTTGGTCAACTTTCTAAATCTCTTCTTTGATTTTCCAAATTTCTTCTTTGCCCTACCTATTTTCTGCCTCTTTTGCCTAAATCTCTTCTTTTGCTTTTTGAATTTTTTCTTGAGCTTGAATAAATTCTTCTTAGATCAACATGATTTTTACTCTCTATTCCTTTACTATAGTTTCTAATCCTCTCATCTTTTTAGTATACTCTATGACATTGACCAACTCAAGGACTTTAATTAAATCTTCAAGTATGCTAGTCTATGTGACCAACCAAATTAGCACTTTGATCATCCGGCAATAATTAGCAAGGAGGTTGTTGAAAATCACATATGCATTAGCAAATAGCTCAATTGAAGGTATTATAGGCAAGCCTTAAGGACTTTGTTGTGTTTTTTTTTCCAAGTTGGTTGGCTATTCTTCTTATCTTACCTTCCTTTCTAATTTAAATAATAGAATAATATCTTCTCTTATCTATTTTAGATATAATATTTCTTCAAAGATTTATTTTATTTTCTCACTATTATCTTTCTCTAATTGCATACCAATTTCATTCTCTTATTATTCTACTTCTTGGAGTTGTTAGGCTATGTTTTCGTTTACCTATTTATCTTTCTCTTTCATATGAAGTAGATCCTTGAATTGGTACAAATGATAAAAATAAGGCAAGATTGATAACATCTAGTTTTTATCCATATTAATTGTGGTTTATAAGATTGAATCAAAGAGAAGTTTTGCCCAGTCTGATTTTTGAGTGTTGGTCATGGGTCTTATTACTATTGTTGTTCATATTTTATTATTTCATATTAGATTCTCTAGGTAAAAAATAGAGATAAAAAATTAAAACACCCATTTGTGTCAAACATTACACATCTTATTAATTTGGTACCTCTCTTTTGGGTTGTATATGGCAAAGGAAAAGATGAAAATTATTTCTTGTATCATCTTTTAATTTTGGACTAGCAAGTTGTTTCTTTTTTTAAAAAAGAAAAAACTTATACGTGTCTATCACTAAGGAAAAATCCTACTAATTTGGATTTTTTTAGATTGAATTCTTCATTCCAATCAATACTTCATCCAAAACCAGTTCACCTACTATATATTTGTCTCTAAACCACCACAACAAAGTATAAAAGTAATTGCACTTCAAGGCAACCAAATCTTCTTGCAATGCAGCTTTCTTTGCATCATCAAAAAGATGCTGAAGTTGAATTTACTCAATGTCACAACCACTAAAGGCCTTGTAATTTTCTTCACTAATTCTCTCATTATTTTTATTTTTTTATTTTTTATTTTTTACTTCACTATTTTTTTGATTAATACAACTCACTACTAATTTGAACACTATCACTTTGTATTAAGTCTTTCAATCAATTGCCTTGACAAACCATTAGTTTCTATGGTCCTTCATTCATTTTATTTTTGATTAGAATACAGTCGACCATCTTGTCATTATTTTATCTTATTATATGTGATGGAATAGATGGAATCCCTAAAATTTAATATTTTTTATATTTGGCTAATATATATTTAGCTAGTAAATATCAAATAAATTTATTTATTGATAATATATAATCATATATAATACACAAATTTAAACAATAGATTGATTTGACCTCCAAATACATTATATTATAAGTATCCAATGGAATTTATTAAATATTTTATAGCCATTATTTTAAAAAAAAAAAAAATAGCAAAAATTTGATGCCAAGGACTTTCATGTATTTGAATTACGGTTATTTTGCTTTATTTGTATTTATAGTATATTATCTTAATACAACTATTATCAGTGATTGTTATAAATCAATTTCAAGATTAGATATTTAAGGATTTTTTGAGTATGGTTCTCAAAATATTTTTTTCTTTTCAAAATTTTATTTATTTATAACTTATCTGATTTTTTATTATGTATATATATATATATATATATATATATATATAATTTTTAAAGATTTATATCTTATAATTCTATAGTGTATTTTATTCTATTTTTATTTTTACTTTATTGTATAGATGTAATTACTATTAATGCTGAATCATTTATAATCAATGCTTAAATTTATCAATGATTTAATTATATTTCTTATAATTATAATATGCCTTTAGATCTAAATTTAATCAATACTTTGAATATTTTGAATATTATCAATATATAATTTTATTATTTTTTTCTATTATTTAAAAAATTTAATTTTACAAATACTTTTCAAATACTTCTTAGTATTCTCAATGCATTAAATTCTTTAAATTTTACTCAAATATAAATGCATGATTCTTGGCATTGTTAATGCTTCTATAAAAAAATCAAAATTTATTTTTTTATATTATAATTAAAACCAATAGATAAGATTTAAACTTCTATATGGTTGTATGGATGCTCCAAAATTAATATTTTTAATTGAAACTTAAATTAAAATATATTTCAAGTATATTTTATTAATTAAAGAAGATATTTTTTTTTATGAAGCGTTATGAGATAAATTGTTAATATAATAAAAATAATTGGTCTTTTTTTAAAAAATTAGATTATTTTGTATTTTCAATTTGATCATCAAAACTATAAATTTTTTTAAATCTTTTAGAATATTCAAGAATATTCTAAGAATCTTTTAAAATCTTCTTATTGAATATTTGTAACATTACCTCGTCTTTATTTTCATATCTGCAAGAATGATTTATTAAATAGTAGCTCTAATATATATATTATCCATTGATTTCTATTCAAAAAATATATTGATTCAATCAAATAGTAATAATTGCCACATTCATCTACTGATAAAAGACCTATTCTTTGGACTTTAGTTCTATTAGATTTTATTGCACTAACTTCCAATGGAATGACCAAAGCTCAAGAATCATCTTAGAGGCTTTCTTATTTGAATTGACTATAGGATAAGCATTTTCTTCTTCAAGAAGATCGAACTTCATCTCAAAGATGATCTTACAAAAGTTACAAGAGTTGGAATGGTTGATCTGATAAATGTGATAAGAAAACCTCTAGCACTAGCTTTACTAAATATTCATGATTTAAAGACTCTCTAAATACCCTTTAATTTGACATATTGGATTATAAACTAAATATACTAAATTTCAAGGTTGTTGTGAGTAAAACCTATTCTCTTCTTTATTTATAAGATCCTAATAGAAACTTTATAGAAAAATCATTCTAAAATAGATTTAAGTTTTTGAAGATAACATTGATGAAACTCTTGTACCTTTTGTACATTAATTATATTTTTTTATTGATTTTCATATGCATTCATTGATATTTTAACTACTCCAATAAATAAAGTATTCCAACTTACTTCTGTTTTCCAAGAATCAAGGACTTTTTCCAATTCATTTTTTACATGACTATCTTTTTAATATAAGGTAGTGATGGTTATATTCTTCATGAAATAGTTGGTTCTATATAAGCTTTTAAAAAAGAAACATGAAAGATTAAATGTATCTTTATAGATGTAGGTAATTACAACCAATAAGCCACTAGATTTATTTGTTTTTGAATACAAAATGGTCTCACTCTTCTAGAATTCAACTTATTGCAAGGCCAATTGGTCTTCATATTTTGTTAAAGAAGCCATACTTTATCTCTAATATGAAAAATAAGATATTCTTTTTTAAATTTATTTAAAGATATTTTATAAGAATCTAAATTCATTTATAAATAGAACTTCAAAATTATCTAGAATTGTGACAATTATTTTGCAAGATATTTAATTGCTGGATTTTTGTCCTTTGATGTATTTAATAAATTAAGCTTCAAATAATAACCATAATTGCCATAAAATGGTTTTATTTAATCAATGCATAAAGAATATTATTATAAAAAAAATTTACTAAAGATAAACATGAGGTCCAATCATCTTTTTGATAGTTGATAGTACATTATAAATACTACTCCAGAACTTAATTGACTTATTTTTTTTGACCATCAATTTGAAGATCAAAGGCAAAAAAAAGTTTGATATCCACCTTTAATATTTTAAAAAATAATTTCCAAAACTTTGATACAAAGTGAGGTTCTTAGTCAAAAATATTGTCATCAAATAGACCATAATATTGATAAATATTGTCAAGATAGAGCCTTGTGGTTTCTTCTCTAGAAATTACTTTTTGCATGAGACAAAATATGCCATCATTATAAATTAATCAACAACAACATAGATAGCATTAAATATAATTAATAGCAACAAATTAGTAATGAAATCCATTGATATTGAAGACCATGGTTGCTTTAGAATTGGCATTGTCTATAAAAGTTTATAAGAATAATGTCAAGAATTCTTAAATCTTGAATAGATGTCGCATGAAAGAACACAATCTTTGACAGCCTTCTACATTTGAGGCCACCAAAGATCTTAAGAGATAAGCTCCAATGTTTTGTTAAATCTATAATGTTATGCAACTTAAAAATTATGACAAGATTGAAGAATACAAAGTTACATTGGTCATTTTGGAATATATAAATGATTTTCAAAATACAAAAGATCTTCTATGAAGTTGAATTTGTCATTGTTAGAATGTTGCTTGATATTATGAACTAATTAATCTTTAGCTGATATTCTATGAATTTGTTGAAGAAAACTTGAATCAATAGGTATAACTATAGAAGTTGTACAAAGACAAAATTGTTTGACTTCAAGAAAGTTACATATTACTCATCAAATGTTGCTTCTTTAGCCTTTGGAGCAAGATATCATCTCTTTAATAAATTGTATGATAATCTTTATTACTTCTCTAGTTGATATATAATCACAAAATTAAAATAAGATAATGACATATTTCAACAAGTTTGGCGGCAATTCAAAATCTAAAATAATATGAAATACTACAAGTTTTTGTGATGTCTACATAGAATCACAAGATGTATAGCATCTTCTAGTAAGTACCACTATTCATGAAGAGAGCCTATAATTATAAGAAGTCTTTTATTGTCTATCTTATAATTCATCTTTGCAATTGAAAACTTTTTGGAATAAAATGCAATTACAGTGGTCTGATGGACATATGATTGAAAAAGGTTCTAAGAGATTTTAGAAGGTTTTAAGAAGATTCTTATAGATCCTAGAAGAGTCTAGACAATTCAAGTAGGTTCTAAGAAGGTTTCAAAAGACTCCAATAGATTTTGAGAAAGTTTTAGAAGGTCATAGAAAATCCTAGAAGATTCTGGGAGATTTTAGATATATTAAGAAGTTGTCAAAGAAGGATCTTAGACTTGCTTTGATTCCAAGCCTTATAAAAACTTCTCAAGAAGCTTCCTAGGACCTAGAATACATTGGACTTGAGGTTGAGGAGATCCTCAGTCTCAACAATTTACTTCTTATGGTCTCGCCAAGATCTTCTTGCCTTGTATTCAGTTATTATTCTAATGTTGAGTTAACTCCATTTCTTGATCTTGAATCCTTGTTTTGTATATGTTCCCTAACTGTTTGTCAAGATTGCCATAAAATAATATTAGAAGCTTGGTCTTCCTTGACAAAGAATGAATTATCTCTCTTTTTGGAAGAACTATAGCATTCTAGAGGTTGTGGATTATCCTCCCCTAGACTAATATTTTTCTTTTCTTAATATTCTTTTGATTTTTTATATTATACCATAGATCAGATTTTTTTTTTTCCTTTGAATGTGGATATTTCTCAAACTTTTTATGGTAGAAGGTGGAAAAGTCAATATGATAGTGTCTAAAGAAATTAAGTTAGATTCTATTATTAATACTCTTAAAACATTGAAGATCAAGACAGAGACATTATCAAAGCAAAATGAAAAACTATATATGCCCATAAATAATGGTCAAGGAGCCAAAGTGCCTCAACTACCACAACAAATGGCAATAGAGGTTCCAAATTCTAAAACGACTATGCTTCTTTCAAAAAATATGGACATGCATCCACTTAGGGTAATGATTTGACAACAATAATAGCAAAAGAATCAAGGATCAACCTTTCAAAAAATTTTGATAGTACCTACTCAAAATTTCATGGCTTTTTAAATCAAAGATGACTAATCATCTTACTTCAACCTCAACAATATTCTACTAAAGCATCTCATGTTAGTTTTCTTAGAACCTTGCTTTCAGATTGAGTTTTATCTTGATTTGCTCCATTATTTGAAAAATATTCTACTATATTGTTCAATTTTGAAGCATTTTTGGCACCATTTTCAGGAGCATTTGGTGAACATAATAGGGTTTGTTCTTCAACAACTAAAATTCAAAGCCTTTAATAAGGAATGCATTTTGCATCAACTTATGCCTCAAATTTTTTGACAATTAGCATATGAAATAAATTGAAGAGAAGATGCATTGATGAGCCAATTTCATTAGGGATTAAGAGACAATGTCAAGGACTTATTGTTGTCTATGCTAGATCTTCAAATATTTAATGAAGCCATTAGTCAAGTTGTGAAGTGTGATAACCATTTATTTCAATGATTACAAGATAAACGTTCTTCAATTATGTCAAACGTATGTATCAATTATAATGCAACTTCTTTAGCGTCCAATTCTAATGAGCATTTGAAAGAAAAAAATATGCAGATTGATGCAATTTGCTTCAAATCTTTTTTTTGAGCAAAAAAAAAAGTATCGAACGAAATTTGGACTATGCCTATATTATGGAAAATTTGGCCATAAAGTTAATAATTGTTTTAAGAAATGCCAGCATACATATCACATGATGAGTTTAGCCACATCATCAAGAGCTTTGTAAGAAAACGAGGGCATCTAGACACAGTACAAACTATGTGGCTGGATTCTTTACTATCACAAATCGGAAAAGATCTTATATTCTATGCTAGCCCTTTCCATTGTTTTACTATATCTCTATAGTTACAAGTTACAAAACTAGAATGTCATGCATTACTTGATTCGAGAGCCTCTGCATGTTTTATTGATGAAGAATTTTGTAAATCACACAAAATCTGTATGGTCAAAAAATCCAAAGCCTTACCTATAGAAGTAATAGATGGTCGACCTTTATCCTTTGGAGATATTACTTATGAAACGATTTTATTAGAAATAACCTTTGACAATCATAGTTGGTAAGTAGTATTCAACGTCATTAGATTATCATCAAATCTAGTTATTTTAAGACTTTTATGGCTTAAAAAAAAATCCATAAATAGATTGGATATCTCAAAAGTAAAAATTTCCTCTAGTAAATTATAGAACCTCCAGATTTATGAAAAAGCTTCTAACACTTGACAAGCCAAAACTTAAACAATATTTATTTATTAGAGTTAGAGCATTTGTGAAGGCAACCAAACAGAGTACTTTGTTTGCTATCTATGCAAATCTACAATCAAAACCTATAATTATTGCAACAAAAATTCCAGAGGCATATAAGGATTTTACAGATGTACTTGAAAAGGAAAATACAAACATCTCACCAAAGCATCACCCTTATGATTGTACAATTGACCTTCAAGAAGATGCTCAACCACCATTTGGATCCATCTATAATTTATCTTAGAATGAGCTTGCAACTTTAAAGGGATACATTGAAAAAAACCTTGCTAAGAATTTTATTCGACATTCCAAGTTGCCAATTAGTACTCCAATATTATTTGTGAAGTAGAAAGATGGATCTTTACGGATATGTGTCAATTATTATAGTTTAAATAAAATCATGGTAAAGAATCGATATCCATTGCCATTGATATTTGAACTTCTTGATTAATTTAGCCAAGCAAATATCTTTACAAAGATTGATCTACGAGGTAAGTATAATTTGGTATATATTTATCACGGACACAAAAATACAAGCTCGAGATCTAACAAGAAGTTTAAGAAGAACTGACAAGAACTAGATTAATTAGATGAATATAAGAACAACACTAGAGAGGTGAGCTAGAGCTCCAAGAGATGTGTTGTCGAGACTGAAGAACTCTTCAGTCTAGATTCCAATATATAATCCTATTTAAGAAATTTCTTAAGTAACTTCCATCAACTAGGAAGCTTTTAGAAGGTTCTAGAGACTTGCTTTTAGAAGGTTCTAGAAACTTGTCTCTAAAAGGTTCAAAGGACTATGTTCCTAACATCTTCTACCATAGACAAATCCTAAATCTTAAATCAAATCCTAATCAAATCTTAATCCCTAACCAAAACCTAATAAAAATCTTAAATCCTAAATCCTAAACCAAATCCTAATCCAAATCCTAAATCCTAAACCAAATCCTATCCAAATCCTAAACCCTAAACCAAACCCTAATCCAAACCCTAAATCCTAAACCAAATCTTAAATCCTAAATCAAACCGTAATCAAACCTTAATCCCTAATCAAATCCTAATCCAAATCATAAACCCTAAATTAAATCCTAAATCCTAAATCAAACCTTAATCCAAATTCTAAACTCCAAATCAAATCCTAACCAAATCCTAAACCAAATCCTAATAATTCCTATAACAGATTTAAACCTCAATAACTAATGAATAAATTATTAATCTTAACTAAAATTTTGCATACTTCTAAAAAAATAAGTTAAAAACAAGCACAAAATATTTAATAAGGATCGGAGTTACCAAATTGACGATATCCTCAAAAATGTGCTCGGATATTGGCCGGCCTCCTTCTCCAACTTTAATGCCAATCTTCCAAAGTCAATATCTCTCCTTTGTACCTTTCAATTGATCTCAAAATTCTAGTACACATAGAAAAACAAGTCTAATATCCTCTCACATAAGTTTCACTCCAATCCACTAGTAGATTGCAAGAAATATCAAAAACCCTCACTAGACCTAAAGTTCTACTTTCTGAGACCTTGACCCACTTAAACCTCAATATCCTTCAATTCAACCGTTAGATCAAGCTCAAATTCATGACACATATTAAACACAATATAACCATAAATTCACAAAATTTCATCTATAGATCTAGTACAAAACTCTTGAAATCACCCAAAACGTAAACCCTATTTTATTTCATAAAATCCAAGTCATCCGAAACAAACCTTGACTTCGCAAAGCTATTAAAAAGTTAGTACAAATCCAAATCATCCAAAATCAATGCCTATAGAAACCCTATCAAATCTTCTATCAAACCCCACTCTCCGATCTACCAAAGAGTCCTTGAATCGCTGTCAGAGTGCAGTTTTGTGCCTCACGATCTGATTTCGACCCAGGTTCATAACTGGTCCTCTTCGGGTATCAACTTTTGTCTTCTTGAGATAATTTTTACTAATTTGCACTCCTAACTCCTCCCTACATATGCTTATATCTTTTATTTTTCTAATCTATATTATTTTGTCTCATTTATGGCCTTACAAAGTAAATAGAAGCATAATTTGTAAAAAGGCAGCATTAGCACCTTTAATTTTTCTATCCTTTGACTAACATCTATTTTTCTAAGATAATTTGCTACAATATTTTTGAAGTGAGATCCTCAAACATGACATATTTTATTTTATTTTTACCCTTTTACTTATTATCCGTATTACATCATGACATCGGATCTTTGTTGTAGTCCATCGAACCTTGTCATGTTCACCAAATTCTTCCGTAAACGCCTCCAAAAAGGTTTCAAAGTTGTTTAGTATGGACAATCGTTTTTCAAACAAAGGAGCAAACCATGATAGAGCTTGCCTTGTAAGTAAGGTTCCAACAAGCTCAACATGTGATTCCTCCGTTGGATAGCGTTCGGGCTGTAAAACTATTATCAACCTGATTTGATTGACAAATCCTCAAAACTTGGAATGTGTACCATCGAACTTGTCCAAAAGGCTAACTCGAGGCTCCTTTTATTGTAGAATTGGCGATGCTTGTGAAACCTGAGACAAAGTTGCTTCTCGAAGTGTAGAAGTTTGAGGCTGGTGCAACCTAAATTGTGCCATCCTAGATGCTCCATCATTATGAAGCCTTGCCACGACTCCTTCAATTTTTGTAGTTCTTTGCAATAACGTTGTCGTATTACGTGCTTTCCTGCTTGAGAACGCGCCGGGCGTCTGGCTGTAGAAGGTAGTATGGAGATTCGCCGATAGTCAAGCAGTCTATCAGTTTTTGACTGCTGGAATATAAACGACTGCAACAATGTACCGTAAATCTATACGGGTGCTCTTCGACTGCTTGTCGGAGTCCTTTTTGCCCCAGCCGGTAGGTCTCTAGACGTTACAGAGAACCCCGTACAACCCAAACTGTTAACCTTCAATACTCCTTTGTACTTACGATCTTGTATCCACTGACTGTCTTGTTAGATTAACCCAATAAATTTCATTCACTCCGCATACTCAATCCTATAGACACCCTTTTAATCCTTCAATCACAGACGTAACTCGATTTCACAAAACAGTCAAGAGTATTCAAACCCACTTCATTTAAAAATCCCGATTCACCAGTACAACACTGACTTCAGCAGCGATAGCCTCAGTCTTCCCCAAAACTCTACGAAGAAGAAAAATCCAAATCCTATGTCTTTCCTTCCCCGACCCGAAGCATGAAGCTCCTCTCTCTAATTCCCTTGATCTTCAAAAACCTCCCATCCCCCCTAAATAAAAATCCACACCACTCCAAAACTATATCCCCCCTAACCTTATCCTTTGAATTTCTTCAATCTTCCGTCTTAGATCCGGAATTGGCTCCCACCTCAAGCTTTCTCCTCCGTTTTTACCTTTAAGAAATCCATTTACCGAAAACAACGTTCCCTGAGACGGCACAAGAACAAGACAGCCTGAAACAGAATCGAACCCCGTAATCGGGACTTCATTGAGTCGCCCGACCAATTCAGGTCCTATATTGGGAAAGATGCCCGTAATAACCTGGATGTTCCCGTAATTGGGTCAAATTGGTCCTCGCGTCAGATTGGCTAAGATCCGTAGTAAGACCTCGATTTCCCGTAACTGGGTCAAATTGGTCCTTGCGTCAGATTGACTAAGACCCGTAGTAAGACCTGGATTTCCCGTAACTAGACTGCATTGGGTTGCCCCACCAATACAGGTCTCATATTGGGTAAGAGGACCCGGATTGGATTATCGAAATTGGATCCAATTGGCTCCTCGAACCCGTCGTGTGAATTGGTCCTTCTCTTCCTACTGACTCCCGTTATTCGAATCGAACGGGGCATTCCAGTATGCCCCGGCTGACTGTAACGGAGTCACTGAACCTGACCACTCAGTATTTGTACTGGAGTTGGTCGATGCTCCCAATATTCGAGATAACTGAATATTAATAAAATCCCCCTTTCTTTTTATTTTCACTGTATACTCGTGTTACAACACGACATCCACCCCCTCTGAACCTGTGCATCCTCCGGTATGCACCAATTTACCCAATTGCTGTTTGATTCAGAATATATCCCCTACGTCTTTGTCCAGTTCGTCTTCGTCACCTTCATTATCCATATCACTTTCATCTTCTTGCTGCGGAATCTCTGTACCTTCATTAAGGTCTTCCATATTCATCTCTGCGTGTCTTCGTTTAAATATTTTTACTCTCTTCCCTGCAATTGGTATTTTCAATTTTGTACCATCTAACTCCCGTAATGAGTAAGTCGCATTATCATGAACAGTTGTTACAACATATGGTCCAAACCAACGTTTTGAAAATTTCCGCAAAGTACTATGTTGATTATCCAGACTATTGTCATAAACAAGTACCCAGTCACCTTCCTCGATTGCTTTTGGTCTCAATCGATGTTGCTTATCGAATCGCGCCTTGTTTTGTAACCTTGCTCTTTTCACCCTTTCCAATGCTATCTGGACATCTTCCGTTCTTTGCTCCCTTTTATAGGAACATCATCTAGAAAAGGCAGTCTTTTCCGGGATAAAATCTCTCAATACCTTATTCATCCCATTCATCATATGCGCAACTGAGTTGGTCGCGCCTTGAGGAAGAGTGCACATTCTAACCAATCCAAGCGGTGTCCTCATCGTTGTCATATCTCTACTTCCTTCGGCAAGTTGAAATTGATCATAACCTGAATACAAATCACCCATTGAATAGATCGCCCTTCCAGCAAACGCCTCAGCAAATTCATCCACAATAGGTCCAATTCCTGCATTCCTGACAGTTACAGCATTCACCGGCTGCATATCTTGAATAAACCGCAGTGACCCATTCTTCTTAGGTACCGTAAACCATCGGCTAGAATACGGCGCAAATGAAGGTTCTAATATTTTCATCTTTATCTTTTCTTTCAATAGTTCGATCAATTTAGGTAAATGTGCCCTCGGTACTGGAATCGGTCTTAGATTCCAAGGTACATGCGGTACAGTGAAGATAACCATAGGTGTTATAATATTTGGATCCACACACCCAATTTCATGAGATTCGAAGGCAAACGATCTACCTTGTTTAGCCAACATCTTTTCGAAGCAAGTAATTTCCTCCGGCAATAAAGAACCATCAGAACCAATCTTCAATTCTTCAAAAGTCTCTTCAGTAAACTGATGTCCAATACTCATTGGATCTCTTAAACTTGCTTCTTTTGATGCTTCTCCCATTTGTTCTTTAGAATCCTCTGGTAATGGTCCGGCAACAGGCTTTACCTTCTTATCTGCCGTTTTATATCTCGTCTCTACTGTGACTTCTGGTGCTTGAAAAGATTCAAGCATGGTATAAACCTCTCTCGAATGAATCTCAACAATCTTATCATTATCTCCTAACCCAATAGATGCAATCAATTCCAATGAATCTTCCAGCCCATTTTCTTCATAAACACCCAAAATCCTCTCATCATCTTGCAATGTATCTATCTTGCGTAACTGTCCTTCAATATCATATAATCTTTTTCTTTCTTTTCTTTTAAAATCTTCAACTTTCTTATACATAATATTTCCATTCTCCAATATACCAATAAAACTCGCATCAAAGGCACCTTCATCTCGCGAGAGTACCTCCTCTTTTGTACCTCCATAATCTCGCTTTACAGTGGTACCTCCCCAAAATCCTTAAATCCTTCAACAATCTTTGGCAATGGTTTCTCCCTCAACCTATCTCGATTCCGTTCATGGTTAGGAGGTACTGTTAGAAATTGTACAGCTTTCCTCCCATCTTCGCTCCGTACCCTTGCATAAGCAGAACCATCGTCAAGTACCTTTGTTTCCATCCGTGTTGCCGTGATATAAGGTTGTCCTAAAATCAACGGATAAGACGTTGTATCTTGAACGAAGAAATGTTGCTCCGTAGCAACATCCCCAATCCGAATTTTGACATCTGGACAAGCTCCATATAATTCGCCTCGTGTGTTATTAGCTGCTCGTATTGCCCATCCATGTTCCATATCAATTGGCCATTTTTGCTTCTTATAAAGATCTTTAGACATGAGATTTATTTCAGAACCATGGTCCACCAAAGCAACTATTGGTTCTTCTATATCTCCTACCTTCACCAATACCTCAGTAGTTGCCCTTGCCCAATGCTTTCGAGTATAATGGCTCAAAGTTTCCATTTCCTTGTCATTAGAATCTTCGAAATGTACTCGCTGATTATACCCATTCTTTTCATTTATTGGTTGCTTGTAACCAATATCAACCTCTTCTTCATCTCTACATATTCTTGCGTCAATAGCATGACTCATTCCAGTTTCGCTCATTAATTGCCTCTTTCGCTTAATGCTGTCAATGATAACATCATGAAACTCCTTCTTTGCAATTCCCAAGACTTCTTTCAATGTGAATTCCACCTTAGCATTTAATATACGTTCTTCCAACACCCCTTTCAAATTTGTTGCTGCTTCAATGTCAGAAAGTAGCTTATAAGCAATTGATTTGCCCTTATCTTTTGTCTCCGTTGTTTTTTCTCCCAATGATGCTGAGGTATCCTTTACAGGCAATTCTTGTGAAGCTGCCTCCCGAGCCTTGTCTCCTCGAGTTTGCCTCTTAAAAGAATTTCCTTCTCTAGTATCATCAAAATTTCTTCGTCTTTTCTCTTCCATCAAAGCTTCATGTTGGCTCTTAGCAATATATGCATGAACTGAAAGAGACTCAACGGGATCCTCCCAACCTGTTCTTCCTCGTATTGTAGCTGCAGTTCTCAATAACGCTTCTCAAGGTAATTTCCCTTCTTGCATTGTAGAAACGGCAGAAGCCCAAAACTCACTAGTTTCCGTACTTCCACCAATTTCATCATCTACTCTAGCACCATAACTTGCACTTTCTCGTGCTACTGTCTCATGCCCTTTTAAGTAATCTTGAACCAATGCTCTCATTCCTCCCTTGCCAAAATTGGTTTGAAGAAGATCCTTCCTATCTTTCAATGCTATCTTCCCATCTTTCCAGCGAATAATTCCCTGCCGTATCATATTATTAAATTCATTGCAATCTTTTCTAGTGTGTGAAGCATCATCACACCAAATGCATCTTTGTACATATCCTTGTTTTGAAACATTCTTCGAATTGTTTATAGAAGTATTCTCTTCAAGTCTTGCCAATTTGATTTGAAGATCTCGCATTCCTCGTATAATTTCTTCCATACCCATATCTGTTTTCTTTGACAAGGATGTCGAAGGTTGAACTGTAGGCATTGTCGGTGGTGTAGTATGTACTGGAGCTTTGGATGCTTGTACTTGTTTCGGAATATTACTCCTATCCTTCCTCCTTTCTTTTTTTGTAAGCAACCCCACCGCATCTTCAACGTTCTTCCACTTCGTTGTCAATCCTTCATCTTCTTCTTTGTCTTCAAGAAGGGGTTCTAATTTCTCTTGCAATTCTCCATCAGCAGCTTGAAGAAATAAATCAACTTTGTTCGGCTCCAATGTCAATTTTTCTACCTTCGATAATTGAGAGTACTGCCTCTCAAATTCCCTTAGTAGCTCTGTTGCTTGCAAATTCTTATTGGGCCGTTCAATCCATCCCAGAAACAGCTTCTTAGTAACGCGATCAGCATCTTCTAAGAAATATTCGTCTTTCAATGCATGTGAAAAATCCTCCCATGAATTCCCACAATGATCCGTAATCGATGTAATGTGGTCCCTTATCTCCGGTATCGTGGCAAGTCCAAATAGTGCAACCATTTTCTTCTCAGAAACCCGATTTAATTCCATTTCACGAACATAACATCTTAAATACCTTGAAATATTCCTCCCATCAAATTGATCAATTTTATTGACCACTGCTTGCAATGCTTTGGTTGCCAAAGCTTCCTTTCGATCATTGCTTTGCTGTTGCTGCATTGACAATGAGAAGGCTTGAAACAAACTAGCAATAGATGGATCCATGTGCATACCTTGTCCTTTAGAAGACTCCCCACCAGAAATTTCTCCCAAAAATCCTTCAAAATTTTTATTTTCGTTTTTCATAAAAAATAAAGATAAAATCAACCAAAATCCAATACCTTCTACCTCAAGCTTTCACGTCGGGTTCACCACTTATGTCGTATTACGTGCTTTCCTGCTTGAGAACGCGCCGGGCGTCTGGCTGTAGAAGGTAGTATGGAGATTCGCCGATAGTCAAGCAGTCTATCAGTTTTTGACTGCTGGAATATAAACGACTGCAACAATGTACCGTAAATCTATACGGGTGCTCTTCGACTGCTTGTCGGAGTCCTTTTTGCCCCAGCCGGTAGGTCTCTAGACGTTACAGAGAACCCCGTACAACCCAAACTGTTAACCTTCAATACTCCTTTGTACTTACGATCTTGTATCCACTGACTGTCTTGTTAGATTAACCCAATAAATTTCATTCACTCCGCATACTCAATCCTATAGACACCCTTTTAATCCTTCAATCACAGACGTAACTCGATTTCACAAAACAGTCAAGAGTATTCAAACCCACTTCATTTAAAAATCCCGATTCACCAGTACAACACTGACTTCAGCAGCGATAGCCTCAGTCTTCCCCAAAACTCTACGAAGAAGAAAAATCCAAATCCTATGTCTTTCCTTCCCCGACCCGAAGCATGAAGCTCCTCTCTCTAATTCCCTTGATCTTCAAAAACCTCCCATCCCCCCTAAATAAAAATCCACACCACTCCAAAACTATATCCCCCCTAACCTTATCCTCTGAATTTCTTCAATCTTCCGTCTTAGATCCGGAATTGGCTCCCACCTCAAGCTTTCTCCTCCGTTTTTACCTTTAAGAAATCCATTTACCGAAAACAACGTTCCCTGAGACGGCACAGAGAACAGGACAGCCTGAAACAGAATCGAACCCCGTAATCGGGACTTCATTGAGTCGCCCGACCAATTCAGGTCCTATATTGGGAAAGATGCCCGTAATAACCTGGATGTTCCCGTAATTGGGTCAAATTGGTCCTCGCGTCAGATTGGCTAAGATCCGTAGTAAGACCTCGATTTCCCGTAACTGGGTCAAATTGGTCCTTGCGTCAGATTGACTAAGACCCGTAGTAAGACCTGGATTTTCCGTAACTAGACTGCATTGGGTTGCCCCACCAATACAGGTCTCATATTGGGTAAGAGGACCCGGATTGGATTATCGAAATTGGATCCAATTGGCTCCTCGAACCCGTCGTGTGAATTGGTCCTTCTCTTCCTACTGACTCCCGTTATTCGAATCGAACGGGGCATTCCCGTATGCCCCGGCTGACTGTAACGGAGTCACTGAACCTGACCACTCAGTATTTGTACTGGAGTTGGTCGATGCTCCCAATATTCGAGATAACTGAATATTAATAAAATCCCCCTTTCTTTTTATTTTCACTGTATACTCGTGTTACAACACGACAACGTATCGAGGGCATTCATGATAGCATCCAACTTGGACTCCAAACTTTTTGTCATACTAATGTCTTGGCTTCCAACCATTCTAAGAGAAGGACAAAAATGACTCTACAAGAAGACAATATTTGTTTAGAAGAGGGTACTCCGCAACCTCTAAAACGCCTTAAGAACTTCAAGAAAAGGGGTAATCCACTCTCTCCAAGAAGAATAAGACTCCAATATTGTAACAAAAGAAGTATCAGTTTAGAAGAGGATAATCCGCAAACCTCTAAAACATTAGTACACCTTCAAGCAGAGGGATAGTCCACATTCTAACGAGGAAGAAACTAGCTTTGATATCTGAGGTGAGTTCAGTCTCGACAAACTATCACGGACACAAAAATATAGGCTCGAGATCTAACAAGAAGTTCAAGAAGAACTGGCAAGAACTAGATTAATCAGATGAATACAAGAAGAACACCAGAGAGATGAGCTAGAGCTCCAAGTGATGTGTTGTCGAGACTGAAGAACTCTTCAGCCTCGATTCCAATATATACTCCTATTTAGAAAACTTCTTAAGTAACTTCCACCAACTAGGAAGCTTCCAGAAGGTTCCAGAGACTTCCTTCTAGTAGATTCTAGAAACTTGTCTCTAGAAGGTTCTAAAGACTATGTCCCTAACATCTTCTATCAACTAGGAAGCTTCTCAAGCAACTTCCATTAACTAGGAAGCTTCTAGAAGGTTCCAGAGACTTGCTTCTAGAAGGTTCCAGAGACTTGCTTCTAGAAGGTTTTAGAAACTTGTCTCTAGAAGGTTCTAAGAACTATGTCCCTTACAATATTAAGGAAAGGAATGAATAGAAGACAGTGTTTCATATCAAGTATGGACATTTTGAATATAATATCATGCCTTTTGGACTTATCAATACATGAGCCATATTCAAATACTTAATGAATGATATATTTTTTGAACATCTCAAGGACTTAATTGTGATCTATTTGGATGATATTCTAATCTTTTCCAAGAATCTAAAAGACCACAAAAACATGTTTGCCTTGTATTGAAAAAGGTATGAAGTGATAGGCTATATGCAAAACTGGAGAAGTATATATTTCATGCACCTCAAGTCAAATTTGTTGGATATATTATTTCCAACAAAGGTCTTTTTATAGATTCAATGAAAGTACAAGCAATCATCTGTTGAGCAAAGCCAAAAACTGTATATAAATGTCTAATGGTTTCTTGAATTTATAAACTTCTATAGGAATTTTGTTAGGACTTATTCTAAGATTGCTACTCCACTTATGTGGTTGACATGCAAGGACAAGTTGGATTGGAGCCTCAAAGTAGAGAAAGCTTTTCAAAGCTTAAAAGATGCTTTGACAATAGCTCCAATTTTGATATATGTAGATTTTAATAAGCCCTATTTTATGGAGTCCGATGCCTTAGACTTTGCATTGAAAGCAAACTTGTCATAATATGGAGAAGATGGAAAATTTCATCTAAATGCATTCCATTCTAGAAAATTCTCAATAGTAGGAATTAACTACAAAATCCATGATAAATAATTATTTGCCATTATCGATTCTTTTCAAAAATGGTGCCATTTTTTTGAAGGTGCCTTTCATTAAGTGATTGTATATATAGATCACAAGAATCTTGAATACTTTAAGTCAACCCAAGTCTTGAATTATTGCAAAGCATGTTCTAGTATATCTTTATCATGATTTGACTTTTGCATCATATATCAACATGGAAGCCAACAAGGATTATTAGATGCATTATCAAGATGTTTCTACCATGAACTAAAAGAATATGAGGCAACTTATGATCAATAATAGGTAACTTTATTAAAACTTGAGCAATTTCATCTTCAAGCAACTAATATATCAATTCCTATGGATTTAATATTTCTTAATCATGTTTGTAAAGCCTCAAAGATGGATCCTCTTATTCTTAATATCAAGTGTCTTACTAACAATCTTTCTGAAGAGTCTTCTAAATTCAAGTGTAAAGATAACTTCTTGTTCTTTGAAGAATGTTTGTTCATTCTTAAAGAGCCAATATACTTGTGCGTTCTTCAAATAGACTATGATTTCATTGCAGCCAGATATTTTGGATTCAATAAGACCTTGGAACTTTTGTCTAGAGACTTTTAGTGGCCTAAAATATAGAAGGATGTTAAGAAATTCATACTATCATGTGATACTTATTTAAGGTCAAAGAATCCTTGACATACGCCATATAGACTTCTTCAACTCTTTCCTATTTCAAGACAACAATGGTCATCTATCTCCATGGATTTTATTACAGATCTTCCACCATCAAGCTTATTTGACACTATCTTTGTAGTTGTTGATTGATTGACTAAGATGACACATTTTATATCTTGCAAGAAGTCAATTACTGGTAAAGAAATGACAAGTTTCTTTATTGACAATGTCTATTATTACCATGGTGTCATGTTGTAACACGACTATATGGTGAAAGATGATAATATGGATCTTATTATAGAAGAGCCAAGTTAAAAGAAAAAGTAGAAAAATATGGATAAAAGATAGGAAGGTAGTAAAACTTTTAATAGTAATGCTGCCCTTTTAGAAAAAATAGCTTCTACTTACTTTGTAGGGCCAAAAATAAGAAAAAATAAGGTAGATTGGAAAAGTAAATGATATAGACATCTTAAGGAGGAGGTTAAGAGTAAATTCTAATAAAAATTACTTAAAAAAACTAGATGTTGATACCCAGAGAGGGCCGGTTATGAACTAGGATCGAAATCAAACCCTGACACACAAAACCGAGTCTCAAGGACGACTCCGGGATTCTTTAGCAGATCAAAGAGTAGGGTTTGATAGAAGATTGGATAAGGTTTCTATAGACATTGATTTTGGATGATTTAGAGTTAATATGACTTTGTAAGAGCTTTGCAAAGTCAAGATTTGTTTCAGATGACTTGGATTTTATGAAATAAAATATGGTTTATATTTTGGATGATTTAAAGAGTTTTGTAATAGATCTACGGATGAAATTTTTTAGATTTATGATCATAGTTGTGTTTAATATGTGTCATAAATTTGAGCTCGATCTAACGGTTGAATTGAGGAATATTGAGATTTAAGTGGGTCAAGGTCTTAGAAAGTAGAATTTCAGGTCTAGTGAGAGTTTTTAAGATTTCTTGCAATCCACTAGTTGGATTGGAGTGAAACTTACGTGAAAAGATATTAGACTTGTTTTTCTATATGTATGAGAATTTTGAGATCAATCGAACGATGCAAAAGAGAGATATTGGCTCTAGAAGATTGACATCAAGATTAGAGAAGGAGGCCGGCCAATACTCGAGCACATTTTTTGAGCTTATCATCAAATTAGTAACTCCGATCCTTCTCAATTTTTTTTTACTTGTTATTAACTTATGTTTTTAAAAGTTTGAAAAATTTGAGTTAAGATCGACGGTTTATTCATTAGTTATTGAGGTTTAATTCTATTATAGGAATTACTAGGATTTGATTTAGGATTTAGGATTTTATTAGGGTTTGGTTTAGGATTTAGGGTTTGGATTAGAATTTGGTTTAGGATTTGTTTAGGGTTTTATTTATAGTTTAGGATTTGATTTAGAATTTGGTTAAGATTTGGTTTAGGATTTAGGGTTTATATTAGGATTTGGTGAAGGTTTGATTTAGGATTTAGGATTTGGTTTAGGATTTGGTTACGGTTTGATTTAGGATTTGGTTTAGGATTTGGTTGGAGTTTGGTTTAAGATTTGTTTAGGGTATGATTCACAGTTTAGGATTTTATTAAGATTTAAGATTCAATTAGTTTTGGCCTAAAGTTTGAATGAAGTTCAATAGGATTTTAACTAGAATTAAATTAAGATTGAATTGAGATGTATTTGAGTAATATTTGTAATCCTTCTAATATTTCTTTAGGAATTCTTATTTTTTTTTTGAAATTTCTTTGAGATTTTTTTGAATTTGATTATGCTTGCTTAGTATTATTATGGTCTAATTAGAGCATTATTAGTATTCTATTAGAATTAGGATTTTGTTATTGTAATTTCCATTCTTTCTTCCATAGCTAGGTGCCCAAAGCATTCTCAAGCAAGACTTCACATATTACGACAACGGGTTGCCAAACGACATGTGTGAGATTGTAGGCCACAATTTGCATCAAGATTTTGGAAGGCTCTCTTCAAGATTCTTAAGATTGACTTCAATCTTTCTTCTACCTTCTACCCTCAAACTAATGGCCAAACGGACCAGATCAACCAAATTCTTGAGCAATATTTGAGGTGTACCATTAACTATTAATAAGATGACTGGACTTTCTATTTGTCATTGGCAGAGTTTACATATAATAACACAATCCATGCATCTATGCAACAAACACCATTCTACTCAAACTATAGTCATCATCTATACCATTCTACTCAAACTATACGTAAATCTAGCAGTAGAGGAGTTTGCTACAAAGATGGCCAAACTTCAAGCAATCATGAAGACTCACCTAGAAATGACTCAATAAAGTTATAAGCTATTGGCAGATAAATTGACAAAGGAACATCCTCCATTCCAGGTTGGTGACAAAAAGTAGCTTCTTTGGCACAATATAAAAATCAATAGACCATGTAATAAGTTGAACAATCAAAAATTGAGACCATTTGTGATTCAAATCAATAATGTAACTTATTGCTTGGAGTTACATTTATCCATGAAGATTCATTTAGTCTTTCATGTTTCACTTTTGAAAAGGTATCAAGAATCGAACATACCAGGTCAAAGATGAGTACAACCTCTTATGGTCGAAATCAATGATTATGTTGAATTTGAGATAGAAGAGGTATTAGATTCAAGGATAAGACATAGAAGGCTTCAATATTTGGTCCATTGGCATGGATATGATATCAATGATTGTATATGGGAATCAATTGGCAACCTTGTAAATGCACAAATAAAGATTCAAAAGTTCCATTAATGATATCCATCTAGACCAAAAGTGACAAAATGAAGAACAATAGTTTGATAAGATGGCTTCACAATGAAGATTCTTAATTCTTGGCCTCATAAAAAAGGAGAAGAGAGAGCCTTTGAAGATGTAGTTTTTTGAAATGTTTAGAACAGTATAAGTTAGTAGTTCAAGTTTACAACAATAGGTTGTTTATATTCTTTTGGTCTTATCTACTTTATATGATATGGATAGATACCTTGCAGGTCATACCATCTCAACCAAGTAACTTGCAAAGACAATTTCAAAATAAAGAGCTGCATGAACCATGAAGACATCAAAAGATATTTAGTAACAGGTCACTAGTAATTGTGTTTGAAGTAGAACCTGCCTATGAAGGACTTCTAGAAGGAGATTTGTAGGACAATTCTATAACGAAGATACCAAAGTTCATGCTTGATCAGAAGTAGAAGACTTAGGGTACTATAGATGGCTTCAGGGGCCTATGAATCATTTGCCTTGCAAAAAATAACTAGAATATATAATAGACACCATGTATCAGATCTTCAATTTGTTGCATACATATTAACTTGCAGCAACATTGCTTCTCGAAGACTTTGAAGCTAGAAGAGGAAGTGATGTCTCAGACATACAACTGAAGAAGGTTTGAGAAGATTTTAAGAGATTTTAGAATATTCTAAAAAAATTCTTGCAGATCTTAGAAGGTTCTAGAAGGTTCTTGTAGATTCTAAAAAAGTTCTAGAAGGTCATAAGAGATCCTAGAAGATTGTAGGAGACTTTAGATGATTTAGGAAGTTGCCAAAGAAGGATCTTAGTCTTGCTTTGTTTCCAAGCTTCATAGAAACTTCTCAAGAAGTTTCTTAGGACCTAGTATACATAAGAGTCGAGGCTGAGAGGATCCTCAATGTCAACAATTCACTTCTTGTGATTTAGCGAAGATCTGCTTGCCTTGTATCTAATTATTGTTCTAATGTCGAACTAATTCCATTTATTTTGCTTGAATCTTTGTCTTGTATATGGTCCCTAAGAAGTGGAGCTTTCCATCCTCTCTCATATGTGATAGTATAGCTCTTAATACAAAGTCAAAAGCATTAGTTTCCAAATAAAGAACTTTTATAAAACATGAATGCATTGAAATTAGAATTGTTGTAAAAGTTGCCTTCAAATTTGGAATAGAAGAGTTTCAACAAGAAAGCTAGCATAAACTTGATTAAATTAGATGAGTATAAGATCAACACCAAGAGAGGTGAGATAAAGCTCCAAGAAATATGTTGTTGAGATTGAGGATTCTCTTTGCCTCAACTTCAATATACATTAGATATTTAAAATCTTCTCGAGAAGTTTTTATATTGCTTGGAGACAAAGCAATTCTAAAATCCTTCTTAGACAACTTCTTTAATCTGTATAGAATTATTTAGAATGTGCTCAGATATTTTTAGAACCTTTTAGAATATTCTAATTTTTTTCTAAAATCTTTTACTAGAATATTCTAAAAATCTTCTAAAACTTTCTATTCTAATAGAATATTCTAAAAATATTTCTAAAATATTCTCATTAGATGTCCATAACAATCTAAACATAGAAAGGTTATTGATTGAAAATGGCTACATAAAGTACTTAAGAATCTAAAATTTGAAGTGTAATAGAGCATAGATGTAGTATTGATTAAGATTACTCAAATGATATTTTGAAAAGCTTAAATTTGACACATCATAATAATTCATATTAAACTAGTTGGAATCAATCAAAAAATAAATTTAATATCTTAAAAATTATCAAAATATACACATATATAACATTATGCACCCATCTTAGTCAATTTTAACCATTTAGATTTACATGTTTTAAAATCTTTAAAACTTGAATAAATAAAGATTCTAATACATTAATTAAAAAAAATTAAGAAAAAAAGAAAAAAACAATATATAATAAAAATAAAAAACTTACAAAATTATAATGCATATTTATCTATAATTGATTACAAAAAGATTACTATGAGAATTTTAAAATTAGAATATAGTAATTAGAATATAGTAAAATTAGAATATAGTAATATAGAATGCTCTACTTCTCTGAGCTGTAGGTCTTATTTTTCATATAAGGAAAACTTACCAAATCAAAAATAACTCTTCACCATTCGTTTGTCTTCTTCATTATGTCTTGAATAGGTCTTTTACAAATACTACCTTGGAATGGATTAAGCTCTTGTAAAAAAACCATTTGTTTTATTAGTTTTAAATTAATATAAAAAATGCTTTTGATTATGTAGAGCTTTATGTAAATGGTATATAATATGTAATTTACATGTTTCCAAGAGTGATTAGTTCTTAATTTATGTAGATTTAATATATTACTAAGAGGATTACATATCAAAGCAAATTTTGTGGAGACCAAGCTTCCAAGTGCCAATAGCATTTTCCAGACACACAGCACATGATAGTAAATAGTATCATTAGTTCAGCTCTACACTCTGCACGCATGCACAGCTCAACCACTAGCTAACCTGCCTTGAACCATCCGTGTTCACCTTCAACCACTCCACACAAATATCTCTCAGAATGATCAACCGGTGCGCAGAATGATGTGAGAACCGCTGTCGGTGTCAATTATGTCACTGAGCTCCCCTACGTTGAGGTTAAATGTGGCTCTCTCGAATGGCTCCTGCATCTGACCACGACCAAACCATCCTGCATCACTCACATCAAGGCGAAGTTAAGAAAGTGTGTGCAGAGCACTTAGATCTACGTGAAACAATCACATTATTTACTCGCAATTACGGCAAGAGATGTGGAAATGAAGCTTTGAGCGACACTACACAGAAAAGCGACTTGAACATTCCACTGGTGGATAGGGGATACAAGGCCAGTCACGGAAGAGACTGCACAAAAGCGAGGACTTGAAATATCTGTGAAAATCAAAGTAATATGAAGAAGAATTCCGGACCCCAGTTGATACATGAGCGCAATACAGAAACAAACAAAATAAATAAATAAAACAAAAATCTGGAGCGATTGCGATAAAATTAAATCCTGAGGGATAAACAAGCAAGGACAATGAAAGAGAAAAATCTGCAGAAAAATCACTCTGAAAAGTTGAATCGCTAACAAGTCCCATCCCTTGATAAATGCAGAACTCACTGGTGCCATTGAGACAAGTTAGACTGGCAAAATAGACATTACAATCACTGCAAACCTCTGACAAATACATGTATCCCAACAAGGCATGCATGGGTGATGGATATGTTGTTCATTTACGACACCTCTGCTGCCAAACCCTAATTCAGAAACCGGGAGTGGAAGCAATTTCCCAATTGTTATCGACTAACTCGAGGGATGCAACCACGGACAGAAAGAAAAAAGTTAGAGGGTGACGCAAGCACGGGCACAGATGAGCGTGGAACGAAGACAAGTACCCAGATCACCGCCTCGCTTAGCGGAACTGCAGTCGGAGTTCTGGGTGGCTAAGTCAGCGAGAGTGGCTCTGCCGCTCTCGATGTCGCTCTTGAACTGCATCAGCTTGGCAACAGCATCGTCGCGGGTAGTCTTACGAATAATCCTCCCTTCGGGATCCTTCCATGAAGCCGGCCGGCGGGAACCCTGGTGCTTCACCAACAAGTGCGATCCCCGAACCTTCTCCGTGGAACTCATGTCTCCACCGAAACTGAGAGACCCAACAAGCGCATGAACTCGCAGCACAACTAAATGCTCTCACGCAACGATCGATAATCCAAGAATAGCACAGAAACAGCAAGGGGAGCAACGACGAGGATGATTTTACAACGACAAGACATGCGCGAGGGAGGGGTGGATTTGCAAAGGATGCGTACCACCAGATTGAGGTGGTGCGATGGATCACACAGGGAAGCGATCGCAGGAAATATCTGCGAGTGGGGGGTAGAATGTGAGGGGGCAATGGGGGAGGAGAGGCTTCATCGCATCGCAACTGTCCATTTGCACCTCGCCCACACAGCCATCGATCCTTCATTCATCTCCCCATTCTCTCGATTCTTACAGCGCCGCTCTGACGTAGGGGCTGAGGAATTCGAGATTCTCCCCCGTCAACCATCGCTGCCAAGCTGCAAAGTGGCACCCCCCTCCCTGCCGCTGCCGCTGCCGCCGCCGCCCCTCAAACCGTCGTCGGCGGCAACGGCCGCGTGAGGGCATTCTGCTTGCACGACTTTTCCTTTCGAATGAATAAAAGAGTTCAAAAACATTGATGAGGAAAGAAGAGCTTTTGAATGGGAAAAATTGGATTTTCATCTCGTGGTTTGTACATCAACGTTTTGAATAGCACCTTCATTTAAAAATCATGTGTATAATTTTAAAAAAATAAAAATCAAATTCAAACATCTTCAATGAAGTTGATTACTGATAAGAATTTACTGAATTTGTTTACAAAATTCTTGTGTTGTTTTAATGATATGATCGATTTTAGTTCGAAGAAATCTCTATACTCTTCCGGTAAAAGTCTTTAAAAACATGATAATTGATAGCAAACGACCTCTGTGGCATATTATAAATTATTTATTTTATAATTATTCTTTTGTTACAACATAAATAAATGTAAACACAAATCGTATAGAAAGTATTACTTCTTTTTGTAATTCAATATTTTTTTACAAAAACCTCTAAATGATTTGATATTTGACTTTCCAAGATTATGCTTTTACAAGGTATTTTTCTTCATGCCTAACATCTCCAAGAAGTCAAAGATTTTAGGTTGAAATTTAAGATTACAATTGATATTTAATGTTTTAGAAACCTTGAAAAAGAATATTTTCAAATAAAATATATTAAGAAAAATATGATATATATAAATTTATTAATATTATCATATAAATATAAATAAAAAATCTTCCAAGGCACATTTTTATTTTTCTGAAAAACCATAATTTTTTTAAATAATAAAAAGAATAACAATGCAAGGACCTACATACTTTTATGTAAATACATATGTACGTAATAGTATATGTGATTTAAAATAATATGAAAAAGATGAAATTTATAAATTGTGTCTTTATTTATGCTTTAAAATTAAAAAATTAAAAAAAAGAAAAAAGAAAATCACTACATAAATTAAATTGATAAAACAACCAAAAATCAATAGAAATTTATCATTAGAGTGCTTATTACTAAAAAGCACTTTAAAAAGAAATATTTAATATATATATATATATATATATATATATATATGTTTTATATATTAAAAAACAGGAAATTTATACAATTAAAACTTAAAATAAAAATTTAACAATATCATTACTTTAAAAAAAAAATTAGTTTTTAAAGTTGCAATGATTTCTTAGATTTTAAAAATTAGGCTTCACATATAAGAAGTTTGAAAGAAATGAAAAGGTTTCATGACATATGATTGTTGTAATTGCATCATTTTTGTGGACATCAAAATTTTAATCAAATTTTATTTTAAAACAATGAAATCTAAACTGATATAGACTTATAAATAATCAAACTTTCTATATATTGATTTAAACTTTGATTAACATACGACTTTATAATTCATTTACGATCTTTTAATTTTTAATATATTTTATGTTTATAAATACCAAATCACTTAAATAGGTTTGTTTAACATCTGTATGTAGTCCTATTATGTAAATTTAATATTTTTAAAATGAAGTATCTATGAATGAATTGAAATAAGTTTATATATCTAAAAAACCAAAAATTATTTGCATAGAGTAAAAACATTAATATTTATTTAAATTTAAGGTATATTTGTGATTATAGTTACTATTATAATAATAATCATTATTATTTATTTTATATTTTATATATAAAAATAAAGGATATTATTTATGCCACTACGATTTTTTCTACTCTTACAACTTACCACCCATTTGATATGTTTTTTTAGTTTATTTTTATTCATTAAAAGTAATATTCAAACAAATGTTTTAAAAGCTCATAATCAAAAAAACTTAATTGCTTTAAAAGGCATTAAATAAAGGTGGCATGTGCTAGATGAGGGATTGTTGTGACAATAACAAATATTGTGGTGGCATTAGCAACATCCTATGTATATGTGTGGATATATATATATATATATATATATATTATTTATATTTATAATTTTTTTATCATAATAATATTTTGTGTATTGATTAATAAAAGATAATTTTTTTATTAGAATTGAGAGTTTTTAGTTGCATAAAAATTAGTGTCAATTCAAGCTTTGATTCTTAATATTGTATTTGCACTATTTTGATTCTAAATCCAAATGCCAAATTCTAACATTTGGAATATATCATGTCACATGATACCTTATTTACAACCATAGTCCAAACTTAATTAAATGTTCACAAGTTTACATTCTTTTAAAAAAAATCACATCCAATACACACTACTATCTCTACCAATAAAGAAAGAAAGAATGAAAACACACACATATACCACTAACATTTTTAAACAAAAATTTCAATAATGAAAGATAAATAAATAATAAAAACACTAATGCATAAGTATTGCAAGTAATATATAGAATCCATCACCTAGATAGTGTAAAATAAGAATCATTGCAAATTGTAGAATCATTCAACACCAATTTCTTTACTTCATATTGAAATTTACCTCATACCATAAAGAATTTGATTGATGAGTGCAACATCATCCCACTTGATATTAGACACAAGTTGTCAAAATAGAACAAAATTTAGATAATCCACCAACATCTTATCAATGAGATAGAGAGAAAAAACAAAAAAAAAAAAAAAAAAAAAAAAAAAATTAAGAATTAAAAAAAAAAAATCAACAAGGACAACAACAACAAACAATCTTGGAACAGAATGCAAAAGCAATATTTGGGGGAAGAGGCTGGAAAACCATGAAAGAAAAACACATTGTAAAGGAGCATGAAGCATCACCCAGCAGCAGCGCCACCCTCACTCCCCCAAGTGCGTGCAGTGCCGAGTCCACTTCGTCGCGGCGCCCGATGCGTGAATTCCGAAGGCCTCGTGATGAAGTGCCATGCAAGTCGGTATCGGTCTTCGTCCGCGGCCGAACTTCCAGGGCACTTGGGCTTTCCCTCGTTGAATCTCCTGCGTGTCGGGTGCGATTGCTTGCAGCCTACGCCTTCAGTTGCACCCGATTATATATCCATTCGTCATCACTTCGCTAATTCACCCCGCTTTGCTTTGCTCTTACGCTGTTAGTCAATTCGAGTTCTCTGTCGGATCATAGGCCTACCCCTCCCTCGGCCTGCTCTCAGCTCCGTTGCATTTGTTTAGCGATTCTTGTTTTCAGTCCCTTCCAAGAAGCTGTTTTAACGCAATCTTTTAGACTTGACGGATGGGGCAGGTAGTGGCCAAGCTTCTCTCCAGCATTTTATGGCCGAGCAAGCAGCTCGCGATACTCATGCTCGGCCTTGACAACGCTGGTACGGTTCTTATACTCATTTTACTTTTTATTTTTTTGTTTATTTTTTCATCTTTATCTCATTCATGCATGTTACCATAGATAATCTAAACGAATCATAGAAGTCTGCGTGGTATATGAGCTTCGATTGTAAATTTTCAGATGTGAGTCGGGCTTGAGGCTTCATCTCATGATCAGTTGGTGTTTGGATGTGTATGTAATTACAGGTAAGACGACGCTGTTGTACAAATTGAAGCTCGGGGAAAAGGTAATCACCGTGCCGACGATTGGATTCAACGTTGAGTCCATCCAGTATAGGAATGTGAACTTCACGGTGTGGGACGTCGGGGGCCAAGACAAGATCCGGCCTCTGTGGAAGTACTACTTCGACAACGCCCAGGGGTTGATTTTCGTGGTAGATAGCAACGACAGGGAGAGACTGTTGGAAGCGCGAGACGAGCTGCAGAGATTACTGGCCGAGCCCGACCTCCGCGTTGCGAAGGTGTTGGTGTTTGCTAACAAGCAGGACCTGCCGTATGCCGCGAATGTGGCCGAAGTGACTAACAAGCTGGGACTGCTAGCGATGCGGGAACCACAATGGTTCGTGCAAGGATGCTGTGGCACCACCGGCGAAGGCCTGCACGAAGGGCTCGAGTGGCTCGCTGCGGCCCTCCGCGACGCTTCGTAAATTCTCCCTCAGCTTTCGTAAATGATCCCTCATTTGTTGCTCAGCTTCATGCACATTGACTAACATAACATGGCATCTGAAATTCTCGATGCTTAAATCTACCATTTACAACGTACTATTGCAAAGAAATGACAGCAAAGAAACCATTTTTATTTTGTGGGCTATGCTATGAATCACACACTTGCTATCAGAAGATCAAAATTCATCTCCAACACCGCTGACTCTGTTACACACACAAATCTGGCATTACTTACCCAAATTCGACCATATCACATGTACGGTCACATCCACATGGAGATACATTGTGCGGGACAATTCTTATTCCGGACCGGCGGTTAGACTATTGAGCAATATCTGGTAATAGAGCTGCGAATGGGACTTGATTACATGATTTACACACAAATTAGAATGTGTAGGCACAATCTAGCGTCTGCTTACATGAAATAGGAGACTTCGTTGGTATCTGTCGAGGTCAAAGTTGGGTCGTAGCATTGGTGGGCTCAATCTCGTGCGAACAACACCGGTTAGGTAGACTTGGATTCCTTGAGCTAATGAGGCCTTTTACCGACGAAGTCACCGGGCAGATTGTGGTTGCATAAACGTCAGACGTGACCGCCAAGAAACCCAAGTGATGATGGTCTTCAATATGTTTTGTGCAAGCATACAAAATTGGGTTTTTTGCTAGTTTGATAGCATATTGATTGTTGCAGTGAAGTAATGTTGGAATTGTGTCTAGGTTGGCGTCTAGGTTGGTTTTAATCTAAGAGCTTGCTAGGTTGAGTGAGAAGACCAAGTTTGAAGGTGAATACATTCCTAATTCAGTAACTAGTCTGCTGAACCATGTTGCTTCCTAGGTTTCATTTAAGAGATAGATGTATTCAAATTTGGTAGAACTTTTTGAAGCAATCAGTTGTATCTTGCTTCTCTATGTTATGGTTGATCTCCAAAAAGAAACAATATCCTTCTATAGAGAGTTTGGTTTTGAGATATGTTGTCTAATATGAATCTATAAAGACTAGTATGGTCAAATCTATCTTTTTTCTTGTAGAATAATTTGTAGGCAACAATTTTCTTGAAATATTGTAAGATGTGTTTGATTGGTTCTAAGTACAATATTTGAAAATATCACAAAAATTTGGAGACTAAGTTAACTACATATGTAAGATTGAGCCTTGTAATTGTCAAAAAAATTAATTTGCCAACCATTCACCAAAACTTGTAAGCATTGTTTAAAAGAGAGCAAATATTGATTAAGAGTTGAAAGGTTAGAGGTAGAAAAATATGTTTAGATTTGCAATCTTGCATCCCAAATTCATATAGAATATCAAGTGTATATTGATGTTGTGATAAGAAAATTCTAAATTTAGATAAGTTATACTTAAATATAATTATGATAAGAAAATTCTAAATTTTATACTTAAATATCTTTTGATAAATTCCAAAACTATAATGTAAAAAAAAAAATTAAATTACTATTTGAGTTACTATCTTTTTTTAAATTGCAACTCCACTTACACATTTGACTTGTGAAAAAGAAATTGAGTAGAATAATTAAGCCATTTGAATTTTGATGTCATATTAGAAAGAAAGATTCAATTTATATCTAAGTTTTAAAAAACTCTTTTTAAGATACTGAAGGTGGATATAAAACTATTTTTGATTTTCCATCCTTAAATTAATAGATAAACAGAATAAGTGAATAAAGTATTAGAGTAGTATTTGAGATGTATTATCATCTACCATTAAGATGATTGAATAACTCTTTTGCTATTGACAAAATTTGCCTATAATAATATAATATATTATTTTTATTCAAGAATCATCTTTTTATACTAATAATGATTATTATTTATAATTTAATATTATAAACTTTTCAAAATTTGATAATTATATTATAGAAGATTTGGAAATTTTTTAAATTAAATTTATATACAATAATGAAGGTACAATCAAATTAAGTTTAAAAATAATAAAGGATTAATACAAATATCTATTGCAAGGAACAACTTCAATTCTATCTTAGTAATAAGATATGATTACTTTGTCATAATATTGAGATTTTTTTTTTTTTGATTAATTAAATTTTTATAGATTTGAATCATTTTTTATTTGTAAAGAAATCAATTCAATTACATTTTTATTACATCTTTGAAGATAGTTTAGTATTCTATTCTATATATCTCTTTTTGAGCCTTAAAAGAAAGTAAATATACTAGAAAGAAGATAAATATTAATTTTTCTGTAAAAATAGAAAATAATTAATAATTTGACTCAAAAAAAAATTTAAAATTAAGGTAACACCAAAATAGATTAAAATATCATGTACATTAGTGAATTCAAATGAGAGTCATTTAAGAATGCATATGATATTGTAGATATGTGTTTGACTTTATGCATGTTTATAATTCATTGATAGATTAAAAATTTGACCAACAAGTTAGTCATGTGTCACATGATTGGGTAGCTTGTAGTACAAGATAATGACGAGGTGTGCATATAGGAAACTTGCTTTGAAAGTTAAGACACGTTTCTTGCAAATTGAAGATGTGTTTGAGGTCCTATAAGACATTGCTACATAGCTCTTAGTTGCATAGTATATATGGAAGTAAGAATGAAGCCTTCTTCATTTCTATTAATGCCTTTCTAGTCTTTAGTCTTCCTTCAAGACTTTTTAATCTTCTTGTCTTTGATAATAGTCATTTTAATTGAATATTATACCATCTTTGAATGATTTTCTAGTCTTTTCAAGTGACTTAAGAGTGTATTGATCTTTTAATTGTTTGAAATTTATGTCTTTGATACAAATATATAAAAACCAGAAACATTAATAGAAAATATAATGCATTAATCAAAATATGTGAAAATATGGAATATTCAAGGTTCTTGTGATTTGTATGTACTGTGATTTGACTAGAAGCTCTTTTTAGATAATGACACCCTTCTTCAAATGAATCTACAATTGTAAGAAGCTCTTTGTTGTAGATCTCTTAATTAATCTAGGCTGCTAAAAATTTCTTGAAATGAAAATCTACAAAGCGAGGCTTATCATTTTTTTTTCATTTGTAATAACATTATATCTATAGTAAAGTCTAATGTGTTGGTTTCTATAAAGAATGCCTTACAAAAGTCAATGCAATATAAGATTAGTGCAAAAATGAATGTTATCTTCAAGACTACAAAAGATACTTTAGCTTCTTTATTCTATTCAAGTTTATCTTTACATGTCAAATATGTAAGAGGAGCTACAACTTAAAAAAAGTTCATGATGAATATCTCATAATAATTAATAAATTTCAAAAAACATTACATATCTCTGATTATTTTTGAGATGTTTCAATCTATGATAGTCTAGAACTTCTTAGGATCCATCTTAAGGCCATCATTTGATATGTTATATTCTAAGAAGTCAACTTGAGTAGTGTAAAATATATACTTTTATATCTTGGCATATAATCATGTATCTCTAAGTTTTTTTAGCATGCAACAAACAAAAAATTTATGTTCTTTTATGTTTTTAAAATAGATTAAAATATTGTATAAATAACAAATAATAAATTATTGAAAAAATTATAAAAGACGTCATTTATTAGATATTGAAATATAACTAATACATTCATGAGTCCAAAAATCATAATAGTATATTTGAAATGTTCATACCTAGTTCAAAATGAAATATTTTATTTATTTCTTTTTTTGAAGTATATTAAGTTGTATATTTTTTGTAGCTCTATTTATGTATAGATCTTTATTTGATTGAATTGATTAAATAATCTTGAGATCAAAGATAGAAAATACCTATTCTTGATAATGATCTTATTGATTCTTTGATAGTTTATAAATATTTGCAAAGATCTACTTTTTTTTCTTCATAAATAAGTTGAAATCTTTTGCTAGAGAGTTAGAATAGTGTATGAAGTTTTTATTCAAGTTCTTGTCAATATACTTTTTGAATGCAATCAACTTGCTTTGTGATAAACTATAGATTTTTCTAAATAATGAATAAGCTCTATCTTGAAGATTAATGGAACAGTTATAAGAATGATGCTCTGAAAGAATATCAATCTTAATAATCTTAATACTTGCTTGAAATGCCATTTAAAGGTTTTTTTTTTTTTTTATATATATATATATCAAAAATATGTATAGTTTTTATTATAGAAGTTGATCCTTCTTTTGTTACATGGATAAAAGCTTTTATACCTACTAACAAGGATATGGTTGTATTAAACTTAAAGATTTTTGTGCAACTAGTAGAATCCTAGATTAAACTATGAAAAAAATCAAAGTTATGAAAAGTCTTATTTATTTGAAGATTATACTTCTTTAACTATAATAATTCCAAAATCATAAAATTGGATAGAGATCTAATGACATTGAATATTACTAAGCTATTATGATCTTTAGTTGCTACATCTAATGAATTTTTTTTTATAAGTAACATCTTTATAAGATAATAAACAAACATTTATGATTTCTACATGCACAAGTTTATTTTTTTTAGTTAAAGATATTTCTTGTTTTTTAATAAAAGTTTCATCTATAAAATAAAGTAAGGCTTGTAAATCTAAGAATGCAAAGACTTTGTGATTTTTTAGTTCCAAAAAAACTTCTATTATAAAAGTAGGTGAAAGATTTAAAAATAGAATAAGATCTTTACTAGATATTATAAAAGACTTTAGCTCTACAATTCCTATTATAATTGAAGAAATTAATTTTTTAACTCATAATTCTCTTTGACAACTATGCTTCTCATTTTTTAGTTGTGTTACTTTTTTGGATAATATTGAGCTATGTGCTTAGATTCTCTATAATATAAGTATAAATATTTTTAAGAGGGTTGAGTTTTTTTTAGGTCAATAAGAAGCTTGAAATATACCATGTCAATTTGAATAGATTTTGGTCTTGATAGATAAACTTTTGTGAACTTAAAGATTGTGAAAATGGCTTGATTTGTACTTCTTCAATCAAATCTTTGTTGTTGGTATCTTTTAAATAGTCAATTATTGTATGCAATGGCTTGAGTAATAAATTCATCTAATAATCCTATTCTTAATATTTTCAATAGTAAATCTTTGATGTTATTTTTTAATCTATATTAAAATTGATTGATTAAATATTATTCATTCTAATTTATATTGTAAGATTTTTTTTTAAAAAATTGTAATATATATATATATATATTAATTGAATGTGATTCTTATAGTAAAGATACAAGTTTGGTCTCTATTACCTTTTCTCAATTACTTTCTTCAAAAGTGGCTATAAATACTTGTAAGAATGAAGTCAAATCATAGAAAAAATGTGAATTTTTTTTCATCAAAGATGCAAACTAAGAAAAAGCATTCCAAAAAAGAAGTACACCTATGAATCCAACTTAAATAAATCCAAAATATATTGACTTTGCAAGATATATATCTTAACTTGCAAAACAAATTTTTTTATATATGTACTACATAGTTAGCTTATTCCACAACCTACAAATATATGGTTAACTTGTTGACAAAGTTTCTAGCCTATCAATCAGTTATAAATACATATAAAATCAAAATAATATCTATAAAGCTTCTAGGAAGATTTTTTTTAAAAATATTATAAAATAAATCTATTTTTATTTATTTCTATTTAATTATATAGATAAATATTAAAGTAAACATATATGTTCATGATATTATCCTCTTTTTTTGGGATGAATTCTACGAAGAGCAATCATTATATGTTAAAAAAATCTAAGCAATAGTGAATTGTATTTGCTACATATTTTAATCTTTATTTTCTTCAAAGATGGTTCATAGGTCTTCTCAATTATCAATAGTGACCTATACTAGGGTAGAAAGACCATCTTATTATTTTATTATTGTTGAAGCCTTTGCAACTTTCTTTAAATAAAATATTTGGAATACCATCATGAGTTGTTTTTATTTTTAATAAAATCACCAAATATTGAGAGTTTCTTCCAAGGTTATATCAAACACATTATATCTTGTCATCTAATCAAGAAAAGATATATTGTTCTTGAGGATCTTTATTTCAATTATATCATCTTAAAAATTGTGACAATTGTAATATTTTATTCAATAAGTCAACAAGTGATACATCTTGAGTTCAATCTATTGGTTGTTTGTTTTCTATCTCCCTAGCGTTACAAATATATAAAAGTTATAAATAAGAATAGAAGATAGAATGCTATCTTCTCTGGATCTTTTTTTTTTACAGTAAAGATCTTCATCTTAGTTTTGATGGATGTCATCAATAAAAAGCTTCAACCTTCTTTGTTGCATTTACAAGATTCTTTACTAGCTTCTATGTGTGTTCACTAATATCATATCTACGCCAATGAACAAGATATTCTAAACTATTTTGGTATTGCTTTAAATTATGGTTGTTCCTTGTATAGGCATCTATATGTCACAGACATAATCATGTAAGCTAGTAATTACATATACAAATAGATAGAAGTAAGTAAAAGTAGGTAAAAGTAAGTTAATTCTATAGTATTTAATATGGAAGCTTCCTAGAAGCTTCATAGACGCTGCTTTGACTTCATAGGTGTCTTTAATTGACTTTTTGGATTAGAAACGTGGTCAACAAGTTGGCCATGTGCCACACATGTTGTTAGCTTGAAGTTCAAGTTAATTATGTGGCCCACACGTAGAAAAACTTATCTTGTAAGTCAAGGCATGTGTTCTACAAAGTCAACACATATTGGAGGTCCTATAGAACGTTGCCACGTAGCCCTTAGTTAGATAGTATATATAGAGACAAGAGTGAAGGCTTCTTCACTCTTATCAACTCCTTTTTTGCTTCTTGTCTAGTTTCAAGGGTCTCTAGTTTTCTTGTCTTTTGGCAATAGCCATTCTAGTTTCTCTTTCAATATATATACTTGTTTATATATATTTTTTGTTACCTCTCTTTGAGTGAAGGCTCACTTGTTTGAAATTTTTCATCGAGTTCTTGTCATTGACAGATTGACAAGAGTACACCTACAATATCAGAGCTTTGTCTAATCTTGATTAAGAGTGGATTACCCTTTTTACTTGATAAGATATAAGCATATTAGAAGTTGCGGATAACCCTCTTCTAAACTGATATTGTCCTTAGTATTTTCTTTGTCCGCAAGTCCTCTCTTCTATTTGTCTTGAGCGATATTAGACATCTTCTCTCTTCTAAGTGTTATCATGGGAGAACTTCTTGACATGAAGAGTGCAATGGCACAAATGCAAGAGCAATTGAGGGAGTTAATGCTTGCCACGCATCAACTCAATTTACCACCACAAGGAGCAACAAGATTGGTAGAAAGTGAAGATATAGAAATGGTTGGAGCTACTTCAACATCTGCACCAAACCATATCCTTTCTCCTATGGTGGAATGCCCTTCAAATGTTAGAGAACCAAGAATTGTCCTATCCAAGAAGTTTGATGGCACCAAATCCAAGTATCGAGGATTATCAATCAAGTACAACTTGTGATTGAACTTCAACCCCAAAGCTATCCAACTCCAGGATCGCAAGTTAGATTCATTGGTATGCTTCTTTCAGGTTCAGCACTATCATGGTTTTCATCTTTTCTTGAATGACGAGATCCAATATTAGATAATCTAGAGGCTTTTTTGGCAAAATTTTGATCTATGTATGGAAAACATGATGCAATTCGTGTTGCAACCAATAAGATCCAAATTTTACCACAAGGCAATCGATCAATAACGTTATATGCTTCACAATTTTGACAACTTGCAACTAATATCAAGTGAGATGATGTTGCACTTATTAGCCAATTTTTCTACAAATTACAATATGAGGTAAAAAAATTAATGCTCAACTTACGTAATCCTCAAACATTGAGTCAAGCAATTGACTTTGCTGTGAAGTGCGACAATCGCCTTTTTGAATTTCGATCTGAGAACCGTACAAGTGGACCTCAACGTTACTATAATTCAATGGCAACACCAACACCTCTTCAACACATACATTTGGAAGTAGAGGATATGCAAATTGATGCAGTACGTTTCAAACCTCTTATTGAGCAAAAAAAGACTCGTCGTCATCAAGAAGGATTATGTTTATATTGTGGAGAACCAAAGCACACTGCTCAATATTGTCCAAAGAAACGACGCAATCACAAAATGAGGAGTATGGCTGTGAAAGAAGACAATATGTCTAGAAAACGAGTTTGTCTAGCTACAATAGGGACTGTGTGGTTGGAACCTTGCACAACATCTAGCAAAGGTCCTATTCTCTCCTCAAAGCCCTCTCCTTGTTTTACATTATATGTTATTTTAGGACCTAAATATTACAAAGTCTCTGCCTTGTTAGATTCAGGAGCCTTAGCATGTTTTTTAGATGAAGAATTTACTAAAAGACATAGCATATCTTTAGTAAAGAAAACTAAACCTGTTCATGTAGAAGTCATAGATGGTCGTCCATTGTCTTCTGGAGATATTACTCACGAAACCCTTCATATAGTAGTAATAATCAATGGTCATAATAGTTTTGTAGTATTTAATATCATTATATCTCCTTCTAATCCAGTCATTTTAGATTTATCGTGGTTAGAAAAATACAACCCTCAAATAGATTGGATTTCTCGAACTCTTACATTCTCTAAAAGTATAACTAACAGTGTAGTTAATGAAGTAGAGAGTCATAAGTCTAGTTCAATTAAACCCGTATTTATAGGTGCAAAAGCTTTCTTGCATGCTGCTATGAAAGAATCACCATATATTATTTATGCCACATCCGTTTCTATTGGTGAAAAGACTTCAAGTGGCATTCCAAGCCAATATCAAGAATTTCAAGATGTACTTGAAAAAAAAATGCGGGTACACTCCCGGAACATCGTCCCTATGATTGCTCAATTGACCTTCAAGAAGGAGCACAACCGCCATTTGGACCAATCTACAGTTTATTACAAAATGAGTTGGCTGAACTCAACGAGTATATTGAAGAAAATCTAACTAAGAATTTTATATGCCATTCTAAATCTCCGACAAGAACTCCAATTCTATTTGTGAAGAAAAAAGATGGATCATTGCGGATGTGTGTTGATTATCGAGGACTCAACAAGATTACCATCAAGAACAGGTATCCACTACCTTTAATATTTGGACTTCTTGATGAGCTCCATCAAGTTAAGATCTATAAAAAAATAGATCTTCGGGGAGCATAAAATCTAATATGCATCAAAGAAGAAGATGAATGAAAGACTACGTTTCGAACTAGGTATGGACATTTTGAATACAACATCATACCTTTTGGACTTACAAATGCACCAGCAGCTTTTCAACATCTAATGAATGATGTTTTTTGAGAGTTTTTGGACGATTTTGTGGTCTGTTATCTAGACGACATTTTGATCTATTCTAAGAATCCAGAAGAACATGACCTTCATGTTTGTTATGTGTTACAAAAATTAAGAGATGCAGGACTCTATGCCAAGATAGAAAAGTGTGTGTTCCATACTACTCAAGTCGATTTCTTAGGTTACATCATTTCAAATGATGGACTTATGATGGATCCTAAGAAAGTTCAAACTATTATAGACTGGAAGATCCCAAAAACGGTAAGAGATGTCCAATATTTTTTGGGATTTGCCAAGTATTATCGCATCTTCATCAAAGACTTTTCTCGAGTTGCAGCTCCACTTACACGTTTGACTTATAAAGACAAACTCCAATGGAATCAAGAAGCGGAAGTTACTTCATGAATCTTTGAAGACAACGTTTGTTTCTGCACCAATCTTATATCGTGTTGATTTTTTCAAATCATTCTTTATAGAAACAGATACATCGAACTTTGCTCTAGGTGTGGTTTTATCATAAATGGGAATAGATGACAAACTTCATCCAGTAGCCTTTCATTCAAGAAAATTCTCAGTAGTAGAAATCAATTATAAGATCCACGACAAAGAACTTCTTGCAATTGTGGATTCTTTTCAAGAATGGCATCATTATCTAGAAAGCCCTTCCAATCCAGTCACCGTGTATACGGATCACAAGAACCTCAAATATTTTATGTCAGCACGCATATTAAATCGTCGCCAAGCTTGTTGGAGCGTGTCTTTATCAAGATTTGAGTTCATCATCACTTATTGGCCAGGAAAACAACAAGGTTTGTCCGATGCCTTGTCTAGACGTTCTTATCTTGCACCAAAACAAGGAGATGCAGCTTTTGAGCAACAAAGAACGGTTCTCTTAAAGCCGAAGAAATTTCATCTTCGAGCAATAAAATCAACATTGACTGTTGATTTAACTTTTCTTAAGCAAGTCCAGTTAAGTATGTCTTCAGACCCTCTTGTTCATGATATCAAGAATAAATCTTCTAAATCTCATAATCTTTCTAAATTTGAATTCAAGAACAACCTACTCTATTTCAAAGGACGCTTATATGTTCCAGAAGGAGAAGCACGTTTACGTGTTCTTCAAGCTCGTCACGACTTCCCAGCAGCAAGACATTTTGGATATAATAAGACTTTAGAGCTGATATCTAGGAATTTTTGGTGGCCTCAAATGTGGAAGGCAGTTAAAGATTTTGTACAATCATGTGATGTTTGCTCAAGATCGAAAACTCCTCATCATCGACCTTTTGGACTTCTTCAGCCATTACCCATTCCAGAACAACCATGGTCTTCTGTTTCTATGAACTTCATCATGGATCTTCCAATCTCAGGTTCTTATGACTCTATATTTATGATAGTAGATCGTTTTACCAAGATGGCACATTTTGTACCATATACAAAATCTATCACAGGTGAAGAAACAGCTAAGCTCTTTCTTGATAATATCTATCGCTATCATAGATTATCCAAGGATATTATATCAGATAGGGGAACTGTATTTGTATCAAGATTTTGGCAAACTCTTTTCAAGATTCTTAAAGTGGATATAAAACTATCTTCGACATTCCATCCTCAAACTGATGGACAAACAAAGCATGTTAATCAAATTTTGGAGCAATATTTAAGATGTACTATTAATTACCAACAAGATGATTGGACAACTCTTTTGCCATTGGCAGAGTTTGCTTACAATAACACGGTACATTCTTCTAAAAAACAAACACCTTTCTTTGCTAATTATGGTTATCATCCCTGACTTGATATTTTTGACTTTTCAAAAGTTGATAATCCTTCTGCGAAAGATTTGGCAATTCATTTATCAGAGCTATATGCAACGATGAAGGTACAGTTAAAAGAGGCTCAAGAACAACAAAAGGTCAATGCGGATGTCTATCAAAAGAAACAACCACCATTCCTCTTGGGTGATAAGGTATGGCTACTTCGTCACAATATCAAGACCACTCGTCTTTGTGACAAGTTGGACTATCGAAGGCTAGGACCATTTTCTATTTCTGCACAAATCAATCTAGTTGAATATTTTTTACATCTATCGGAGTCAATGAAAATCCATCCAATATTCCACATATCTCTTCTTGAACCATACAAGATAGTGGACATACCAAGAAGACGACAAGCTCTACCTCCTCCTATAGAAGTGGATAATAATGAAGAGTTTGAAATAGAAGAAGTCTTAGATTCAAGGCGGCGCCAAAATAAATTAGAATATCTTATCCATTGGCACGGATATGGTATTAGTGAATGCACATGGGAGCCAATAAAAAATCTTGCAAATGCAGCAAAGGTGGTGGAGGCTTTTCATCGACGACATCCATCAAAATCAAGATGAAAACCTTCTTTATAAAAGAAACAACATCTAGGCAAGATAACATTCTACTTTCAATTTTTGTTCGTAGCTTCTTTGTAGTAGTGATGCTCAAGAGATGGAGAAGCAACAACCAGCGGATTTGACTCAAGAGCCTTCATTTGCTGACCTGCCAGACGAGACATTACAATTGTCACAACCTTCAAGACGACACAATCGAGATGAAGATCTTCAAGAACGACATGTTCTTCCTCGAATAGATGGCGAGATACAACGCGTTTGATATCACGATTTGAAAAGGGACTCCCGATGTTTGGTGATTGTGCTAGAGGTAGGAACAACTCCTGATGGTATTCCAAATATTCTATTCGAAGGAGGTTACGAAGGCCTCAATAATGATCAAATAACTAAGTGGTCTTCTCGCCCTGGTATGGGATACTACCGATGGTTGAGAGGCCCTATCAATCATCTTCGAAGAGAATAAAGATCAGAGTATGTGGCAAATACAATTTGTCACATCATAGATTCCCTCAACATATGATGACCGCTCCTCATGGAACTCGTCCGTAGAAGGGGGGGTAATGTCACGAACATAATCATATAAGTTAGTAATTACATATATAAATAGGTAGAAGTAAGTAAAAGTAGGTAAAAGTAAGTTAATTCTATAGTATTTAATATGAAAGCTTCCTAGAAGCTTCATAGACGCTGCTTTGACTTCTTAGGTGTCTTTAATTGACTTTTTGGATTAGAAACGTGGTCAACAAGTTGGCCATGTGCCACACATGTTGTTAGCTTGAAGATCAAGCTAATTATGTGGTCCACACATAGAAAAACTTAATTATGTAAGTCAAGGCATGTGTTCTACAAAGTCAACACATATTGGAGGTCCTATAGAACGTCGCCACATAGCCCTTAGTTAGATAGTATATATAGAGACAAGAGTGAAGGCTTCTTCACTCTTATCAACTCCTTTTTTGCTTCTTGTCTAGTTTCAAGGGTCTCTAGTTTTCTTGTCTTTTGGAAATAGCCATTCTAGTTTTTCTTTCAATATACATACTTATTTATTTATATTTTTTTACCTTTCTTTGAGTGAAGGCTCACTTGTCTGGATTGTTTTTTCATCGAGTTCTTGTCCTTGATACTATATTGATCTTTTGTCATTTTTGAGCTTCTTTTAACTATGCCTTTATTTATGTATATAGCTTTGATAAATAATTTGTCAAATCTTTTGCCATAAGATTATCAATTTTTAAAAAATCAAAAATATCAAGTTATAGATGATTATCATAATTGGCAAGAAAAAGTATTTATTAATTAGAAGAATGTATCAAATTATTGTATGTAAACTCTATCAATAGTAAAAGAATTGTGCAATCATATTAATAATAGTTGATTGTACACCTTAAATATTACTCCAAAATTTGATTCATTTTTTTTGTTTGCTTATTAATTTAAGAATAAAAAGCCAAAAGAAGCTTTATATCTATCTTTAGAATCTTAAAAAAGATATTTTAGAATCTTGATACAAATTGAATCCTTCTATCTAATATAATCTATGATAATAATAGATTTTATGAAGAAAAAATGTAGCTATTTCTTTACTTGTGATAGATTTTGTATATAGTATAAAATGTACCATTTTGGTAAAATAATCTATTAACATAAATATAAAATCAAACAAACCTTAAATTAAAAGATCTATGATAAAATCCATAGAAACAAAAGACCATGGTTATTCCATAATAGATAATAGCTAGAAAATTCTATAAAATCAATAATGAGGACTTTTTGATCTTTTACAAATATAACATGATTATACAAAGTCTTTAACTACCTTCCACATTTGACGCCAATAAAAATCTCTCAATATTCAGTCCAAAGTCTTATTATATCCAAAATATCTGGTTATTAGAAAGTCATGAGGAGCTTAAAGAACACATTGTCATATTACGTGGTATTTGGCTTGAGAATGCATCGGGCATCTGGCTGTAGAAGATAAAAGAAAAATTGCAAAAATAAGTCCTAATAATTCTAATAGATTCTTAAATAAATTATAATTAAATATTAAGAAATATAATCAAATATCAATTAAATTCAATTAAAATTTCAAAAGAATTATACAAGAAATACAAAGAATTTTTAGAGATCCTTTAAAGAAATCATAAAAGAATAATATAGAAATTTAAAAAATATATATACTAAAATAGAAATCTTAATAAAATATTAAAATAAAAACTTTAATTAAATTCTAGTTAAAATCTAATCAAATCTTAATTAAACCTTAGTCAAATCTTTGTCAAATCCTAGTCAACTCCTAAAAAAATCTTAATCAAATCTTAATAAAATCCTAATCAAATCCTAATCAAATCTTAATCAAATCCTAATAAAATCTTAGTCAAATCTTAAAAAAATCCTAAATAAGCCCTAACCAAATCCTAGAGAAATTTTAGTCAAATTCTACTCAAATTCTAATCAAACCTTAATCAAATCCTAATAAAATCCTATTCAAACCCTAGAAAAATCCTAAATAAGTTCTAACTAAATCTTAAACAAATCTTAATCAAATCTTAGACAAATCTTAATCAAATCCTAATCTAAACCAAATTTTAAATCAATCCAAAATCCTAATTCTAATCCTAAACCAAATCCTATTCAATTTCAAGTAATTCTAATAAGAGATTTAAATCTCAATAATTAATGAATGAACTATTGATTTTAATTCAAATTTTACTCATCTCTTAACAATTAAGTTGAAAAAAAACATAAAAAAAATTGAAAAGGATTGAAATTACCAAATAGATGATAACCTCAAAATTATGCTTAAATATTGACTGGCCTCCTTCTCTTACCTTAATGCCAATCTCCTAGAGCCAATTACTCTTGATTGAACCGTTATTTTGCTTTCAAACTTTACATACTTATTAGAAATCAAGCTAACTACCTTTATAAAAAATATTTGCCTCAATTTAACTGGTGGATTGACAAATATCTAAGAAAACCTCATTGGTTCTTAAAATCCAAAATTCTAAGACCATAATCCACAAAAATCTTCATACCTTTTAATTTCATCATTTGATTAAATCCAAATTCACAACACACTTCAAGTCCAACTACATCCACAAAGCTAGAAATTTTCATCCATAGATCTATTGCCAAACTTACAAAATTCTCTAAAAAATATCACCCATTTTATTTTACAAATCCAAAGTCATCTAAAACTAATTCCAAATTTATAAAGCTCTTATAAAGTCAATATATATTCAAATCACTTTAAATCAATGCTCAAAGAAACCTCATCAAGTCAACTCTCAAATCCTACTCTTTGATTTCCAAAAGAATCCCAAAATCGTCATCAAGACTTAGTTTTATGCCTTGGGGTCTGATTTTGACCCTTGTTGATAACTGGTCCTCTCCGGATATCAACTCTTGGATTTCTAACATAATTTTTTCCTCAAACTACTCTTAACTTTTTTCTAAAGGTACTTATATTGTTTATTTTTTAAATCTACCTTATTTTGCTCTATTTGTAGTTCTACAAAGTAAATAGAAGCCTAGTTTGTAAAAAGACAACATTGGTAGCTTTGATTTTTCTACCCCTTGACTATTATCTATTTTTCCAAGATAATTTGTTACAATATATTTGAAATAAGATCTTCAAAAATATGATATTTTCTTCATCTTTTCACATATTAGCCATTTTACATCACAACAATGTAATTGTGTATTACCTTTTGGAATATAGAATCATTGCTCAAAATAGAATAAATTATTTTTAAACTTGAATTTAGAAGTAGCATGAGACTTAGAAGAATTATTCTTAATATAATGACTAAAAAGATCAAAGGACATACTTGATTGAATTTTCTTAAAAAAAATTGAATCAATAGCAAATGTTGATTTTATTGCTCTAAGATGAAAATTATCTAGCTTCAAAAAAGTTATTCTTTATTAATTTAAAGTTACATTTTTTTTTGGTGCACAATAAGAATGTTTAGAAAGGGCATTTGACAAACCTTATTATTTTTTGAGTTAATAAGTAATCTTGAAATAAATCTTAAAAAAGACATGCTCTAATGGACTTTGCAATGATTTAAAATTCATATGAACATGAAGTACTCAAGGTTCTTGTAACCTATATATATAATGATTGGACTAGAAGTGCCTTCTAGATAATAACACCATTTTTGAAATGAATCCACAATTGCAAAAAGTTCTTTGTTGTGAAATTCATAGTTAAATTTGGCTATTAAAATTTTCTTAAAATAAAAAGCCACTAAGTGAAGCTTGTCATCTGCTCCCATTTGTGATAAAATAACACCTTCAAAAAATTTTGATATGTTTGTTTCCTTAAAAAATCTCTTTGAAAAGTTGATACAATATAAGATTGGTACAAAAATAAATATTGTCTTTAAAGCTTGAAAAGATGTTTCAACTTCTTTGCCCCATTCAAATCTATCTTTATATGTCAAGCTTGTAATAGATCAAAATATTGTTTAAATAATAATTGATAAAATTTTCAAGAAATTCACAAAAGATATCATTCATTAAATATTAAAAAGCAACTAATACATTTGAGAGTCCAAGAGGCATGATATTATATTCAAAATTTTCATATCTTATTCAAAATATTATTTTTTATTTATTTCTTTCTTTAATGTATACCAAATATTATGCTCTTCATAGATCTATTTTTGTATAAATTTTTATTTGATTTAATTCATTAAAAAGTTCTAAAATCTAAGATAGATGGTGTCAGGGTAGAGAGAATTTGCCTTGAGAAAGCACTAGGCTTCTAACTACTACTAATTGCTCAATCAAGTCTTGAGATAAGAAAGACCAAGTTTATATATATATATATATATATATATATATATATTACACTTTAAGGATCAATTATACCAAATATACAAGTCTTAAGTTTTCAAAAATATCCAAAATATGATTAAAAAAAACCCTAAATCCTTATATATCCTCAGGGAGTATTATTTTTGAACTTCAAAAACTCATATCTTCTAATTGGACTGTCCAAACACACTCAAATTTTACTTGAAGTATTAATGTACTTCAAACAACTATTACAATAAATTTCAATTGCAAGTTCTTGGCGGAGCTTAAGATATCACCATAATCCTAACAATAGCTTCAAACCATGGTTTTTGTATACTTACATGCAAATTTCTTCATATCTCACATACTAAGCACTCAAATACAACAAAATTTATATTTATAGATTTTTAACACAATAATCTATCTTTTACAAAATGTTTGAGTCAAAAATATGTCCAAAAACTCAAGATATGGCTCCAACCATTACTATGAACAAAATCACTTACTTATTGCCTTTGATTTGGATGCAATGACTTCAATTTTCTATAACTTCTTCATTTGAATTCTAAATTTATAAAATAGTATATAAAAAGTGTATTCAAAAAAGTTCTCTCTCTAATTTCAATCACCGATTATTTTTTGCTCTCCATAAATGTATGTTATAACCCAAAGAGTGACAGCAGGTATGAAATTGATACCTTAATTTTGAGCGCCAATAACTTCTTCATAAAAACTCCAAATCACACAAAATTTGTACCCAATCCATATCCAAAAACCTAAACTTGATGACCCTAGCCTCTAAAGCTCAAATGACTTTAAAAGAGAAATCCTAATCTCTAATAAGGCCTCAGACAGCCTCCTTGAAGTCCATTGGGCATGGCCTTTGACCAATAGGAATGAAGATCTCCATTCCTTGCTTTCATCCAACCATACCTTGCTTTCATCCCTCCCAATAAGTCTCTTACTAGTTAAGATTTTCTTCTTTAGGCTCTAATCTCCTCTCAAGGCTTCATACTAAACATTTAGGTCGTATAATTTTTTTAAATGCTATAATCAAAATAGATAAAACTCAAAATAAAGTTTTTTATATCTACTCTCTTTAAATTAATCTATTTATCATTTTAACATACACCAAGAGTTATGAACATATTATATATCCTAATTAATTTTTACATACTATAAGCAATTACAGTATGACAAAGGTACCTATTTTTTATGGTGATCTTATTGAGTCTTTGATAGTCTTTACATATCTATAAAGATCTGTCTTTTTTCTTTACAAATAATATAGGAGTTCCAATTAGATGTTTAAAATTGTATATAAAGTTCTTATCCAAATTTTAATTAATATATTCTTTGAGTGTAGCCAACTTATTTTGTGATAGGCTATAGATTGGTCCAAATGGTAGTTGAGTTTTTTCTTAAAGATTAATGGAACAATTATAATAACAATGTTTTAAAAGAAATTATACTTTTTTTTTCAAAAACATCTTGATAATCTTGGTATTAAGCTAGAATACTACTATAAATCTTTTCTCGATTAACAATAAATGTAGCATATATAACAAAATTTTATTCTTCTTTTACAACATGCATGAAAGTTCTTATACTTACTAATAATGATTTGAATGTATCAATCTTATAGATTTTTATTTTCCTAGTAGAATCTTGAGCTAAACTATGGAAAAAATCAAGATTGTAAGAAATCCAATCTATCAAGCCATTATATCTTTTTAATCACAATAATCTTAAAATAATTGAATTATAAAGAAATCTAATCACTTTAAATATTACTAAATTATTATGACTACTAATTACTACTTCTAAAAGAATTATTTGGCAACCATGCTCTTCCTTTTGTGATTCTATTGTTTCTTTGGAATATATTAAATAATATGTTTAACTTCTTTATAATATAGGTATAAACCTTTTTGATAAAGATAAGTCTAATTTTACTTAATATGAGGTTTAAAACATAATTTATGAATTTATATTATTCTTGGCCTTAATAGATAAGTTTTTGAAAACTTGTGAGTAACGAATTACTACTTCTAAAACAACAATCCTACTAAATCTAATAAAATCTTAAATAAAATTTAAATATACCTTAATAATCTTAATCAAACTATAATCAACCCAAAATAAATTTAAAAAAAGTTATAAACGTAATACAAATAATCTCCAAATTAATCTCAAAGAAAAATAATAATAAATCTTAAAAAAACATAAATATATACCTTTAAAGAAATATTTAAAATAAAAACTCTTAAAAAATAATAAGAATCTTAAATAAATATTAATAGAAAAAATCCTAATTGAATCTTAATCAATTTCTAAATCAAATCTTAATTAAAATCCTAATTAAAATTTAATAAAACTTGATGTCAGACCCTAATAAAATCTTAATAAAATCTTAGATCTTAGACAAACCTTAAAAAAATCTTTATCGATTCTTAGTCAAGTTCTAAACTAAATTCCAAGCAAATTCAAATCCTAATCGAATCTTAAGCCCTAATAAAACTATAGAAAAATCATAAACTAATTCTATAAAAAAATTGAACATCAATAATTAATGATCAAATTATTGATATTATGTCAAAAAATTTATACTCTTTAGTATCTTAGTTAGAAACAAATACAAGAAAGATGAAATTAATTGCACTTAATAATTGAGAGAAATGAAAGATAATCCAATCAAGTATTGGACAACATCCTATTCCAATCTAAATATTGAACTTTCAGTACCAATGCCTTCTTCTTGAACTATTGAATTGTTCTCAAATTTCATATAAATATTAGAAATCAAGTCTTATATCTATATAAAAATATTTCACATCAATCCAATTGATAGATTGCTAAAGATCTTAGAAATACTTATTGACCTTCAAATTCTAATTTCTGAGATTTCAATCTACAAAAATCTTATACACTTTAATCTAATCATTTGATTGATGTCAAAAATTGCACACTTATATACAACTAATACATCAAAACATTGTCCAAAATTTACTTCTACACACTACAAAATTCAAGAAATGCTCAAATTTGTAAATATATTTTTATTTCTCAAAATCTAAACCAATCAAGAACATCACTAACTTTGAAAATCCTTCAAAAAATTCAATATTAATTCAATTAACATAAAACAAATGCCTAAAAATCTCTCCTCAAATTTGTTCTCAAATCTTATTCTTTAATTTACTATAGAATTCTAAAATTACCAAATTGACGTGGTTTTATGCCTCAAGGTTTGATTTTAATCCATATTAACAATTGATCTTTTCTAGCTATCAACTTTTAATAATTTGAAGTAAGTTTTACTTTATCCTATTGTACTTGTGACCAAGCATAAATTTTGATATCTTCATTATGGAATTGTCTTGCAAACATTCTTTTTGGAAGTCCTTCATAGGCAGGTTCTACTTCAATACAATTACTAGTAACCTATTACTAGATATCTTTTGATGTCTTCGTGGTTTAGGCGGCTCTTCATCTTGTCTGTGCGAGCTACTTGATTGAGATGGTATGACTTGTAGGGTATCTATCTCTTGACTATTCATATCATATAAAGTAGATAAGACCAAAAGAATATAAACAAGCTATGATTATAAACTTGAACTACTAACTTATACTATTATAAACATTTCAAAAAACTTCATCTTCAAAAGCTGCTTCCTCTCCTTTTTTATGAGGCCAAGAACTAAGAATCTTCATTATGAAGCCATCTTACTAAGCTATTGTTCTTCATTTTGCCGCTTTTAGTCTGGATGGATATCATTGATAGAACTTTTGAATCTTTATTTGTGCATTTACAAGGTTGCCAATTGATTCCCACATACGATTGTTGATATCATATCTATGCTAATGGACCAGATATTCAAGCCTTCCATCTCTTATCCTTGAATCTAATACTTTTTTTGTCTCAAATTCAACATGATCATTGACTTCAACTATAAGAGGTGGTGGTTATCTTTGACTTGATATGTTTGATTCTTTATACCTTTTTAAAAGTGAAATATGAAAGATTGGATGAATCTTTATAGATAAATGTAACTCCAAGCAATAAATTATATTACTGATTTCTTTTTGAATCAAAAATGGTCCCAACCTTTGGTAGTCCAACTTCTCATATAGCTTGTTGGTATTTATATTACACCAAAGAAGCCATACTTTTGTCACCAACTTGGAATAGAGGATGTTCCTTCTTCAATTTATCTGCCAATAGCTTATAATATTATTGAGTCCTTTGTAGGTGAGTCTTCATGATTGCTTGAAGTTTAGCCATCTTTGTAGCAAACTCTTCTACTGCTAGATTTCCTGACTTTGAAGGCTCTATCATATCTAACTTTAGATGATAACTATAGTTTCAGTAGAATGGTGTTTGTTGCATAGATGCATGGATTGTGTTGTTATATGCAAACTTTGCTAATGACAAATAGGAAGTCTACTTTTCTTATTAATAGTTGATGGTGTACCTCAAATATTACTCAAGAATTTGGTTGATCAACTATGTTTTGCCATCATTTTGAGGGTGCAAGGTAGAAAAAAGATTGATGTCAATCTTAAGAATCTTGAAGAGAGCCTTTCAAAATCTTGATACAAATTATGGCCCACGATTTGACACAATGTCGTTTGGCAACCCAAGGTAATGATAGACATTGTTAATAAAGAGACTTGCCATTTCTTCACCAGTAATTGACTTCTTATAAAATATAAAATGTACCATCTTAGTCAATCAAACAACAACTTTAAAGATAGTGTCAAATGAGCTTGATGGTAGAAAATTTGTAATGAAATCTATGGAGATAGATGACCATGATTGTCTTGAAATAGGAAGGAGTTGAAAAAGTCTATATGGCCGATGTCAAGGATTCTTTGACCTTAAACAAGTATCACATGATAGTATGAATTCCTTAATGTCCTTCTATATTTTAGGCCACTAAAAGTCTCTAGACAAAAGTTCCAAGGTCTTGTTGAATTCAAAATATCTAGCTATAGGGAAATCATGGCATATTTGAAGAATGCACAAGCAAGTTGGTCCTTTAGGAATGAACAAATATTCTACAAAGAACAAGAGTTTGTCTTCATAATTGAATTAAGAAGACTCTTCAAGAAGATTTTTGGTAAGATGCTTGATATTAAGAACAAGAAGATCCGTATTTGAAGCTTTATAAATCTAATCAAGAAATGATAAATCTATAGGCATTGATACATTATTTACTCAAAGATAAAATTGTTGAGGTTTTAACAAGGTTACCCATTGTTGATCATAATTTATCTTGTCTTCTTTTAATTTAAGATAAAAAAATCTTGATAATGCATCTAATAATTCTTGTGGCTTTCGGAACAATATATGATGCAAAAGTCAAATCATGATAAAGATATACTCCAACGCATTTGGCAATGGTTCAAGTCTCCGATTAACATGAAGTATTCAAGATTTTTGTAATGTATACATTCAATCACATGATGAGAGGCATCTTCAAAAAAAAGGTGCCATTCTTGTAAAGAATCGACAATAGCAATCATCTTTTTATCGTGGATTTTGTACTTAATTCTTGCAGTTGAAAATTTTCAAGAATGAAATGCAATGGAATGAAATTTGTCATCTTCTCCATATTACAACAAGATTGTTTTTAATACAAAGTCTGAGGCATCAATAATGGCAAATAATTATTTATCATGGATTTTGTAATTAATTCCTACTATTGAGAATTTTCTAGAATGGAATGCATTTGGATGAAATTTTCCATCTTCTCCATATTACAATGTCATATTATGTGCTTTCTTGCTCAAGAACGCATCAGGCGTTTGGCTGTAGGAGATAGTATGGAGATTCGCTAATATTCAAGCAATCTATCAGTTTTTGACTATTGAAATATAAATGATTGTAAGAATATACCGTAAATCTATACGGATGTCCTTCGACTGCTCGCCAAAATCTTTTTTGCCCCAGTCGGTAGGTCTCTAGACGTTACAGAGAACCCCAAACAACCCAATCTACTAATCTCCGATACTGCTTTATACTCACGACCTTGTATCCACTGACTGTCTTGTTAGATTAACCTAAAAATTTCCATTCACTCCGCATACTAAATCCTGTACACACCCTTTTAATTCTTCAATCACAAATGTAACTTTGATTTCACAAAACAATCAAGAGTAATTATACCCACTTCATTAAAATCCCAATTCACTAGTACAACATATCGACCTTTCAGCATTGATCGCCAGAAGTCCCTTTTCTGACCCCTATCCAAAAACCTTGTATCCTCCCTTTTTCTTAACCTCCCTAATTCTCTAATCTCTGAATCCTCTCTTCCACCCTAACTATTTCCGAATGATTTTTTTTCCCTCTCAAACCCTAGCCTCTGAATTTCTTCAATCTTCCATCTTGGATCCGAAATTGGCTCCGCCGTCAGAGCTTTCTCTTCCATTTTTTGCCTTTTAAAAGGTCCTTTTTCTAGAAACAACGTTCTTTGAAACGGCACAGAGAATAGGACAACTTGAAACGGAATCGAAACCCCCGTAATCAGGACCACATTGAGTTGCCCGACCAAATCAGGTCTCATATTGGTTAAGAGGCCCGTAGTAAGACCTGGATGTTCCCGTAATTGGGTCAAATTCGTCCTTTGCGTCAGATTGGCTAAGAGGCCCGTAGTAAGACCTGGATTGGATGTCTTGAAATTGGATCTAATTGGCTCTTTGAACCAGGCTCACCCGTCGTTGAATTGGTCATTTCCTTTTCTGCTGACTCCCGTTATTGGAATCGAACAGAGCATTTCAGTATGCCCCAACTGACTGTAACAGGGTGACTGACCCTGGCCTCTCAGTATTTGCACTGGAATTGGTCGTTGCTCCCAATATTCGAGGTAACTGAACATTAATAAAAGTCCTCTTTCTTTATATTTTCACAGTATACTTGTGTTATAACACGACACCGGTGCGTTCTCAAGCAAGATAGCATGTAATACGACATAAGTGGTGAACCCGACGTGAAAGCTTGAAGTGGAAGGTATTGGATTTCGTTTGATTTTATTTTTATTTTTATGGAGAACGAAAATAAAAATTTTGGAGGATCTTTGGGAGGAGTTTTTGGTGGGGGTTCTTCTAAAGAACAAGGTATGCACATAGATCCATCTATTGCTAGTATGTTTCAAGCCTTCTCATTATCAATACAGCAACAACAAAGCAATGATTGAAAGGAAGCTTTGGCAACCAAAGCATTGCAAGCAGTGGTCAATAAAATTGATCTATTTGATGGAAGGAATATTTCAAGGTATTTAAGATGTTATGTTCATGAAATGGAATTAAATCGGATTTCTGAGAGGAAAATGGTTGAATTATTTGGACTTGACACGATACCGGAGATAAGAGACCATATTACATCGATTACGGATCGTTATGGGAATTCATGGGAGGTTTTTTCACATGCATTGAAAGACAAATATTTCTTAAAAGATGCTGATCGCATTACTAAGAAGCTGTTTTTGGAATGGATTGAACGGCCTAATAAGAATTTACAAGCAACAGAGCTACTAAGGGAATTTGAGAGGCAGTACTCTCAATTATCGAAGGTAGAAAAATTGACATTGGAGCCGAACAAAGTTGATCTATTTCTTCAAGTTGCTGATGGAGAATTGCAAGAGAAATTGGAACTCCTTCTTGAAGATAAAGAAGAAGATGAAGGATTGACAACAAAGTGGAAGAATGATGAAGATGCGATGGGGTTGCTTGCAAAAAGAGAAAGGAGGAAGGATAGGAGCAATATTTCAAAAACAATATAAGCACTCAAAGCTCCAATACGTACAACACCACCAACAATGCATACAGTTCAACCTTCGATATCCTTATCAAAGAAAGCAAATATGGGAATGGAAGAAATTATACGAGGAATGCGAGATCTTCAAATCAAATTGACAAGACTTGAAGAGAATACTTCTACAAATAATTTGAAGAATGTTTCGAAACAAGAATATGTACAAAAATACATTTGGTGTGATGATGCTCCACACACTAGGAAAGATTGCAATGAATTTAATAATATGATATGGCAAGAAATTGTTTACTGGAAAGATGGAAAGATAGCATTAAAAGATAGGAAGGATCTTCTTCAAACCAATTTTGGCAAGGGAGAAATGAGAGCATTGGTTCAAGATTACTTAAAAGAGCATGAAACAGCAGCACGAGAAAGTGCAAGTTATGGTGCTAGAGTAGATGATGACCTTGGTGGAAGTACGAAAACTAGTGAGTTTTGGACTTCTGCCATTTCTACAATGCAAGAAGGGAAATTACCTCGAGAAGCGTTATTGAGGAATGCAACTACAATACGAGGTGCAACAGGTTGGGAGGATCCTGTTGAGTCTCTTTCAGTTCATGCATATATTGCTAAGAGCCAACATGAAGCTTTGATGGAAGAAAAGAGACGAGGGAATTTTGATGATACAAGAGAAGGAAATTCTTCTAAGAGGCAAACTCGAGGAGACAAGGCTCGAGAGGCAGCTTCACAAGAATTGCCTGTAAAGGATACCTCAGCATCATTAGAAGATAAAAACAAGGGAGACAAAAGATAAGGACAAATCAATTGCTTATAAGCTACTTTCTAACATTGAAGCGGCAACAAATTTGAAAGGGGTGTTGGAAGAACGTATATTAAATGCTAAGGTAGAATTCACATTGAAAGAAGTCTTGGAAATTGCAAAGAAGGAGTTTCATGATGTTATCATTGACAGCATTAAGCGAAAGAGGCAATTAATGGGCGAAACTGGAATGAGTCATGCTATTGATGCAAGAATATATAAAGATGAAGAAAAGGTTGATATTGATTACAAGCAACCAACAAATGAAAAGAATGGGTATAATCAACGAGTACGTTTTGAAGATTATAGTGATAAGGAAATAAAAACTTTGAGCCATTATACTCGAAAGCATTGGGCAAGGACAACTACTGAGATATTGGTGAAAGTAGGAGATATAGAAGAACCAATTGTTGCTTTAGTCGACCATGGTTCTGAAATAAATCTCATGTCTAAAGATCTTTATAAGAAGCAAAAATGGCCAATTGATATGGAACATGCATGGGCAATACAAGCAGCTAATAACACATGGGGCGAATTATATGGAGCTTGTCTACATGTCAAAATTTAAATTGGGGATGTTGCGATGGAGCAACATTTCTTTGTTCAAGATACAACGTCTTATCCTTTGATTTTAGGACAGCCTTATACTATAGCAACATGGATGGAAACAAAAGTACTTGACGATGGTTCTGCTTATGCAAGGGTACGTAGCAAAGATGGGAGGAAAGCTGTACAATTTCTAACAGTACCTCCTGACCATGAATGGAATCGAGATAGGTTGAGGGAGAAACCATTGCCAAAGATTGTTGAAAGATTTAAGGGTTTTGGGGAGGTACCACTGTTAAACGAGATTATGGAGGTACAAAAGAGGAGGTACTCTCGCGAGATGAAGGTGCCTTTGATGCGAGTTTTATTGGTATTTTGGAGAATGGAAATATTATGTATAAGAAAGTTGATGATTTTAAAAAAAAAAAAAAAAAAGATTATATGATATTGAAGGAAAATTATGCAAGTTAGGTAAGCAGCAAGAGATTGAAAGTGATTTGGATAATGAAGGTGACGAAGACGAACTAGACAAAGACATAGAGAATATATTCTAAATCAAACAGCAATTGGATAAATTGGTCCATACCGGAGGATGCACAGATTCAGAGGGAGTGGATGTTGTGTTATAACATGAATATACTGTGAAAAAATAAAAAAAAGAAGACTTTTATTAATGTTCAGTTACCTCGAATATTGGGAGCAACGACCAATTCCAGTGCAAATATTGAGAGACTAGGTTCAGTCACTCCGTTATAATCAGCAGGGACATACTGAAATGCTCCATTTGATTCCAATAACGCGAGTCAGCAGGAAGGGAAAGGATCAAATCAAAGACGGGTGAGCCTGGTTCAAAGAGCCAATTGCATCCAATTTCAAGACATCCAATCCAGGTCATATTACGGGCCTCTTATCCAATATGAGACTTGACTTGGTGGAGCAACCCAATGCGGACCAATTACGGGAACATTCAGGTCTTACTACGGGCCTCTTAGCCAATATGAGACCTGATTTGGTCGGGCGACTCAATGTGGTCCCGATTACGGGGCTCCGATTCCGTTTCAAGCTGTTCCGTCCTTTGTGTCATTCCGGAAACGTCCTTTCGGTAAAAGGGTCTCTTAAAGGTAAAAACGGAGGAGAAAGCTATGATAGCAGAGCCAATTTTGGTTCCAAGATGGAAGATTGAAGAAATTCAGAGGCTAGGGTTTGAAAGAGGGGAGAATTAGGGTTAAAGGGGAGGATAGGTTAAGAAATGAAGGGAAGAGAATAAAGTTTTTTTAGAAGGGTCGGCGAGCTAGCTTCATGCTTTGGAGCGGGAAAAAAAGATGGAGAATTGGATTTTTTTTTCTTCATAGGATTTTGGGAAGACTGAGGCAATCGTTGCTGAAGTCAGTGTTGTATTGGTGAACCGGGATTTTAATGAAGTGGGTGTGATTACTCTTGACTGTTTTGTGAAATCGAGTTATGTCTGTGATGAAGAATTAAAAGGGTGTCTATAGAATTTAGTATGCAAAAAGAATGAAATTTATTGGGTTAATCTAACAAGACAGTCAGTGGATACAAGATCGTGAGTATAAAGCAGTATTGAAGATTAGCAGTTCGGGTTGTTCAGGGTTCTCTGTAACGTCTAGAGATCTACCGGCTGGGGCAAAAAGGATTTCGGTGAGCAGTCAAAGGACATCCGTATAGATTTACGATATATTCTTACAGTTGTTTATATTTCAATAGTCAAAAATTGATAGACTGCTTGAATATTAGCGAATCTCCATACTACCTTCTACAGCCAGATGCTCGGCGCATTCTCAAGCAGAAAAGTATGTAATACGAAACCGGGCATCTGGTTGTAGGAGGTAGTATGGTGTTTTGCTAGTACTCAAGCAGTCTATCGTATTCTTGACTACCCAAATACAATCTATATTGGATTGCAATGTAAAAGCTTAATTCCAATATAAAACGCCTAGAGATCCTATATAACTTCAATCTCTTTTGTTATTTTTATTTTATTTTATTTATTTTATGTTTTTTATTTTATCTTTATTGTTAATTACCTTGATCCTAGACCGTGAACTTTGGTAAGTTGTGATCTTTAATCTGTCCTTTCAACTTTTTGTGAAACATCTATCGCTTGTATCTCTGCAAGCCCTTTCGAATGCTCAAGAAGTTCCAATTCAACCTCGCTTACAGATTGTGAGGCTATTCTGTAATCCACACCAATGTCCCTTGGCCGCTCGTGAATATTCTTCTTATCCCTGTCGGTGGGTTCCCAGTTATCACAGAAACTCTAAACAATCCCCGATTTACCAACTCCCAAAACTTCTTTAAACTGTTGGCAGATATCCTCTATACGTACAGTCAGATTAACACAACCACGCATGCATTCAGCATACTCAACCTTCTAGACAACTTTGAATTTCAACCACAGAAGTATCTCCCATTTCATCAACATTAAGAGTACCAACCTTTTCTCTCTTTCGGAAAAAAAAATCCAGTTCACCAATATAACACTGACTTTCAGCAACGATTGCCTCAGTCTTCCCAAAACCCTATGAAGAAAAAAAAACCCCCAACTCTCTATCTTTTTCTGCGTGAAGCTAGCTCTCCGATCCTTAAAACCCTGATTTCCTCCCCTCCTCATTACTTAACCTATCCTCTCCTTTAATCTTGAGGAGATCCTATTCTTCTACCTTGGATTCCCTGAATTAGAACAGTCGACGGAGCTTTCTCTCCCTCTCAAATCCTAGCCTCTAAATTTCTTCAATCTTCTATCTTGGATCCAGAATTGGCTCCGCCGTCAGAGCTTTTTCCTCCATTTTTTGCCTTTTAAAAGGTTCTTTTTCCGGAAACAACGTTCCCTAAAATGGCATAGAGAACAGGACAGCTTGAAACAAAATCGAAACCCCCATAAACAGGACCATATTGAGTCGCCCGACCAAATCAGGTCTCATATTGGCTAAGAGGCCCGTAGTATGACCTGGATGTTCCTGTAATTGGGTCAAATTGGTCCTTCGCGTCAGACTCGCTCAGTCATCGATTTAGTCCTTTCAATTCTGTTGACTCCCACTATTGGACTCGAAAGGAGCATTTCGTTACTGGTAAGTATGCCTTGACCAACTGTGACGGGGTGTTTGAACTAGCCCCTGAATATTGGCACAGGAATCGGTCGTTGCTCCCAATATTCGAGGTAACTGAACATTAATAAAAATCCCCTTTCTTTATATTTTCATGATATACTCGTGTTACAACACGACAACAATAAGATTGCTTTCAATGTAAAGTTTGAGGCATCGAACTCCATAAAATAGGGCTTATTAAAATCTACATGTATCAAAATTGGAGCTATTGTCAAAGCATCTTTTAAGCTTTGAAAAGCTTTCTCTACTTTGAGGCCCCAATCCAACTTGTCATTGCTTGTCAACCACATAAGTGAAGTAGCAATCTTAGAGTAATTCCTAACAAAATTCTTATAGAAGTTTGTAAATTCAAGAAACCATTAGACATTATATATAGTTTTTGGCTTTGTTCAACAGATGATTGCTTGTACTTTCATTGAATCTATAAAAAGATCTTTTTTAGAAATAATATATCCAACAAATTTGACTTGAGGTGCATGAAATATATACTTCTCCAGTTTTGCATATAATCTATCACTTCATACATTTCTCAATACAAGGCGAACATGTTTTTGTGGTCTTCTAGATTCTTGGAAAAGATTAGAATATCATCCAAATAGATCACAACAAAGTCCTCGAGATGCTCAAAAAATATATCATTCATTAAGTGTTGGAATATGGTTCATGCATTGGTAAGTCCAAAAGGCATGATATTATATTCAAAATATCCATACTTGGTACAAAACATTGTCTTCTATTTATTTCCTTCCTTAATGCATATCAAATTATATGAGTCTTATAGATCAATCTTTATAAAGATATTTTCTTGGCTAAGTTAATCAAGAAGTTTAAATATCAATGGCAATGGATATCGATTCTTTACCATGATTTTATTCAAACTATAATAATTGACACACATCCGTAAAGATCCATCTTTTTTCTTCACAAATAATATTGAAGCACTAGTTAGTAACTTAGAATGTCAAATAAAATTTTTAGCAAGATTTCTCTTAATAAACTCTTTTAAAGATGCAAGTTCATTTTAAGATAAATTATAGACAGATCCAAATGGTGGTTGAACACCTTCTTGAAGCTCAATTGCACAATTATAAGGATGATGCTTTGATAAGATGTTTGCATTTTTTTTTTCAAATACATCTGTAAAATCCTAATACACCTCTGGAATTGTTGTTGTAGTAATCATAGGTTTTGATTGTAGATTTATGTGGATAGCAAACATAGTGCTTTGTTTGGTCGCCCTCATAAATGCTTTAATTCTAATAAATAAATATTATTTAAGTTTTGGCTTGTCAAGTGTTAGACACTTATTCATAAATTTGGAGGTTCTATAATCTACTAAAGGAAATTTTTACTTTTGAGATATCCAATCTATCTATGGATTATTTTTTTTAAGCCATGAGAGTCTTAAAATAACTAGATTTCATGATAATCTAATGACATTGAATATTACTTATCAGCTATGATTATCAAAGGTTATTTTTAATAGAATTATTTCATAAGTGACATCTCTAGAGGATAAAGGTCGACCATCTATTACTACTATAGGTAAGACTTTGGATTTTTTAACCATATAGATTTTATGTGATTTAGAAAATTCTTCATCAATAAAACATGTAGAGGCTCTTGAGTCAAGTAATGCATGATATTCTAGTTTTGTAACTTATAACTATAGAGATATAGTAAAATAATGGAAAGGGCTAGCATAGAATATAAGATCTTTTCTAATTTGTGATAGTAAAGAATCCAGCCACATAGTTCGTACTGTGTCTGGACGCCCTCATTTTCTTACAAAGCTCTTGATGATGTGGCTACACTCATCATTTGATATATATGCTGGTATTTCTCGAAAAAATTATTAACCTTATGGCCAAATTTTCTACAATATAAGCATTGGCCAAGTTCCCTTTGATGCTTTTTTTCTTGCTTAAAAGAGATTTGAAGCAAATTGCATCAATCTGCATATTTTTTGCTTCCAAATGCTTATTAGAATTAGACAGTGAAGAAGGTGTATTATAATTGATACATATGTTTGACATAATTGAAGAATGTTTATCTTGTAATCATTGAAATAAATAGTTATCACACTTCACAACTTGACTAATGGCTTCATTAAATATTTGAAGATCTAACATAGACAACAATTAGTCCTTGACATAGTCTCTTAATCCCTAATGAAATTGGCTTATCAATGCATCTTTTCTTCAATTTATTTCATATGCTAATTGTCAAAAAATTTGAGGCATATGTTGATGCAAAATAAATTCTTTATCAAAGGCTTTGAATTTTAGTTGTTGAAGAAAAAATCCTATCATTTTCACCAAATGCTCCTGCAAATGTTGCCAAAAATGCTTCAAAATTGAGCAATATAATAGAATGTTTTTCAAATAATGGAGCAAATCAAGATAAAGCTCAATCTGAAAGCAAGGTTCTAAGAAAACCAACATGAGATGTTTTAGTGGAATATTATTGAGGTTGAAGCAAGGTAATTAGTTGTACTTGGTTTACAAAGCCATGAAATTTTGAGTAGGTACTATCGAAATTTTTTGAAAGGTTGATTTTTGGTTCTTTTGCTATTATTGTTGTCAAATCATTATCCCAAGTGGATGTATGGCCATTTTTGTTGAAGCAAGCATAGTCGTTTTAGAATTTGGAACCTCTATTGCCATTTGTTGTGGTAGTTGAGGCACTTCGGCTCTTTCACCATTATTTATGGGCATATATAGTTTTTTATTTTACTTTGATAAAGTCTCTGTCTTGATCTTCAATGCTTCAAGAGTAATAATAATAGAATCTAACTTAATTTCTTTAGACACTATCATATTGACTTTTCCACTTTTTACCATAAAAAGTTTGAGAAATATATACATTAAAAGGAAAAAAAAAAAAAAAAAAAAAAAAAAAATCTATGATATAATATAAAAAATCAAAAGAATATTAAGAAAAGAAAAATATTAGTCTAGGGGAGGATAATACACAACCTCTAGAATGCTATAGTTCTTCCAAAAAGAAGAATAATTCAGTCTTTGTCAAGGAAGATCAAGCTTCTAATATTATTTTATCTCAATCTTGACAAATAATTAAGGACCATATACAAAATAAGGATTCAAGATCAAGAAATGGAGTTAACTCAATATTAGAATAATAACTGAATACAAGGCAAGAAGGTCTTGATGAGACCACAAGAAATAAATTGTTGAGATTGAGGATCCCCTCAACCTCAACTCCAATGTATATTAAATCCTAAGAAGCTTCTTAAGAAGTTTTTATAAGGCTTGGGATCAAAGCAAGCCTAAGATCCTTCTTCAGTAACTTCTTAATATATCTAAAGCCTCTTAGAATCTTCTAGGATTTCCTATGACCTTATAGAACTTTCTTAGAATTTATTTAAATCTTTTGGAACCTTCTTAGAGCCTATTAGAATCTTATGGAACCTTCTAGAATCTTTTAGGATTTACATGAATCTTCTTAGAATCTTTTAGAACTTCCTTGAATCTTCTAGATTCTTCTTCTCTTATGTATTGGTGATAATACATTGTCCAAAATTCACTTATATACACACCATAAAACTCTAGAAACCTTTAATTTTGTAAACATAATTTTATATTTTGAAATCTAATTCAATCAAGAATATTTTTAATTTTGAACATCTTCCAAAAATCAAATATTAATTTGATTGGAATAAAATCAATGCTCAAAAATCTCTTTGCTAGTTTGGTCTTAAATCTTATTCTCCAATCTATCAAAGAATCTCAAAAATTATCGTAGATATGCAATTTTATGCCTCAAGATTTAATTTTGACCTAGATTGATAACTGGTTCTCTTCAAGTATCAATATTTGATAATTTGAGGTATCTTTTACTTGAACCTATTGACAACTTTCTTTTGAACATGTATATATTAATTACTTATCTTATTTACTTTAATTTGAAGCATTAATGCTCCTACAAAGCAAATAGAAGCCCTTTCTTTGAAAGACAATATTAAGACTAAACTTTTTATTACCTTCTTATTATTTATATTTATTTTTTACTACATCTTTCTACTACGTTCTTTTATGACAACATCTATATTTTTTATTTTTACCATATAGTTGTGTTATTATAGGATAATGTTATAATCAAGGTTTTTGAATTTAATAATATATATCCAAGCTAATTATGGTCCTTATCATAAAGATTAAAGCTTAATCTCTACTATTCTTTCTTGATTATTTTTTCTTAATATAGTTATAAATACTATTAAGAATAAAAAATTTTATAAAAGAATTATAAATTCTTTCTTAATAGTATTTATAACTATATTTTTCTTAATAGTATTTATAACTACATTATTTCCTATTAAAGGTGTAAATCAAGATGAAAATGCAAAAATAAACTTAACTGAAATAAATCCATAAAGCTATTGGAAGGGATCCAACCTTAGATAGAGCTTGACTTGTTGTAAAAATCCTCAAAATTTTGATCTTGTTCCATCAAATTTTTCAAGTATATTAATTCTTATCCCTGTCATACTTATAGAAGCAAAAAATATTAGATTTGGTTGTGGAGTCAATGTACTTATTTCCTTCAAATAAATAACTTCTTGACATTGTCATATTACGTATTGCCCTATTTGGAAATGCACCAAGTATTTGACTGTAGAAGTTGAGGTTGTATTTTATAAATATCAAAGAATTTTAATATATTTTATTCTTATAAAAAAAATATAATTAGAATTTTAATTCAAAAGTACTTAAATCTAATACAAAGTGCTCAAAAACACTCTCCTTAGTAATTTCAACCATACATAAACTCCAATTGCTTTATTACTTTTATAATTAGGAAATTTTGATTTTTCTTTGTGAATCCTAATCCTAATTAATAAGCTCTAGCAAGCTATAGTTCCAATCTAATTTTCGACTTAGTGAAAAAAATTGTATATAAATGCCACTATAAGTCTTTTATGTGCTCAAGAAGAATTCACTCAATCCAATTTACAAATTGTGAAAAAACGTCCAAAAACCACACTAATGTTACTTGGCCACCAACTCAAAAGTTAATGCAAATGTTCTAGTAGTGATTTTTCCTTCTCCAACCATTAACTTTAATTCAAAATTGGTACGTAGCTTGATCTTTAAGTCTTCTAACACCATTCCAAATTTCACTTTGATCCAACAAGTAAATCTTCAAATATCATAGAAATCCTATCCAACTCCAAACTGCCAACATAATATTTTTACTATATAATCGTATTATAACATGACAATATAAATTATGAATTTCTTACATAGGCATAAGATTAGTGTTTTTGTGGTTGACATTAGTCATGCGTAAAAATTTTGCCCTAAGTTTGTTGATAAGTTCATAAAGATCTGCAATAGTTATAAATCTATTTTTATTTTTATTAAGTGAAGTATTTATAATTTTTTCTTAAATTAAATGTCATCTCAATTAAATTAATATAAGATTAGTAAAAAAAATAAACTCTTTTTTTAAACCATTAAACAATATTTTAGTTTCTTTACTCCACTCAAGATTGTCTTTAGAAGTCAAAGATATAAGTGAGGTTGCAACTTGAAATATATTCTTGATGAAGATCTGATAGTAATTGGCAAAGCCCAAAAATCATTGGACATCTCTTATTGTTCTTAGAATCTTTCAATTTATCATAGTCTAGACTTTTTTTACATCTATCATTAGTCTTTTATTAGAAATGATGTATCCTAGGAAGTCAACTTGAGTAGTATAGAATACATGCTTTTCTAATTTGGCATAAAATCTTGCATCTTTAAGTTTTGTAATATGCAACAAACATGAATTCTATGCTTTTTTATGTTTTTAGAATAAATTAAGATATTTTTAAAATAACAAATAATAAAATTGTTAAAAAACTCACAAAAGATATCATTCATTAAATACTAAAAAATATCTAGTGCATGTATGAATCCAAAAAGAATAACATTACACTCAAAATATACCTAGTTTAAAGTATAGTTTTCCATTAATCTCTTGATTTAATGCATATCAGATTTTATGCTCCTCTTAGATCTGTTTTTTTATAGATTTTTATTTGATTCAATTGATCAAGAACTCTTAAAATTAAAGGTAGAAGATACTTATTATTGATAGTGATCTTGTTAAGTCTTCAATAGTCTATGCATATCTATAAAGATCCATCATTATTCTTCATAAAGAAGATATGAGCTCCTATTAGAGATTTTGAATGGAGTTTGAAATTTTTAGCCAAATTTTTATCAATGTACTCTTTTATTGCAGCCAATTCATTTTGTGATAAGCTATAGATTGATTCAAATGGTAGTTGAGTTTCTTCTTGGAGATCAATTGAATAATCATAAGGTTGGTGATTTATAATAATATCTACATTCTTCTTTTCAAAAATGTCTTGAAAATCTTAATATTGGCTAAGAATATTACTTGATGTCTTTTTACCATCACAAATAAGCATGACATATACAGCAAAAGATGACTCTTTTTTTACAACATGCATGAAAGTTCTCACTTTTGCTAGTGAAAATTTGGATATATTAGACTTATGTATTTCTACTTCAGTAATGAAATTTTGGATTAAACTACTAAAAAAATTAAGGTTACAAAAAATCAAATCAATTTGAAGATTACATTTTTTTAATTATGATAATCCTAAAATAATTGGATTAAAAAGAGATCTTATTATATTAAATATTATTATATTATTATGACCTTTAATTGCTACATCTAAAGAAATAATTTCATGGATAATATCTCTAAAAGAAAACAAAAAATTATCTATGACTTTTACATGTACAAGTTTAGTTTTCTTAAGTAAAGATATTTCTTGTATTTTGACAAAGTCATTGTTTATAAAAACACACTGAGGCTTTTGATCTAATAACACGAAGACTTTGTGATTTTTACGTCCTAAACATGCATCCATTATAAAACAAGGTGTGAAGATAAATTCTACGTTTTATTTGAAATTACAAGATCGCCTCAATTAAAAGTTGCTTGTAATTGGTGGTATAAAATCGAAGTATTAAGAATAAAAACAAAAGGAATACAACACAAAAATAAATAAAATAAGTGAAATAAGTGCAATCAAGAAATTATACATTACAAAATTAGTCACATTCTACTTATTGAATTTTCACCTAATAAAAAATTAAAAAATATAAATATAAAATATAAAAGATAATTTTATTATCTTTTCAATGGTATAAGAAATATATAAATTCAAATTAATATGAATAAGTTATGAAAGATTAAAAATATAAGATTAATAATAAAAAAATTAAGTGAATAATTTTTACTTCAAGAATAACTTGCTTAAGAAATCAAGAATTTAAACCTCACTAAGACTCACAAGTAGCATATATGGATGTCTAAGAGAGGCCACAAGGCCTTAGTCTTATCAACCTAACTACCTTCAAGGTGCTACAACCCATATGTGACTTATGCACCTCTTTTTTTACAAGGACAATACTAGCTGTTGGTCCTCTTATTTTCTACTAGTAAAACCAACATTTTGTCATTTTTGACTTCACCATGGTATTTAAAAAAACAATCAATTAGTCTCAAAACCTTTTGTTTAGAATCATGTGACATTGAAAGAAATACAATCTTAAATAAAGCTTAACTTATTATAAAAATTGTCAAAATTTTAACCTTATTCTATTAAACTTCTTGGGTATACTAATCCTTACTTTTATTATACTTATAGAAGAATTTTTTTCTAAATTTGATTATAAAGTCGATCTACTTACTTCTTTCAAGTATACAACTTTTTGATATAGTCTCTAAACTTCTATCATAGACATAGAAATAGTATCGTCATGATTCAAGTTGAAAATATGTAAGATTTTGAATCCTAGAATATTCATAAGCTTGTGAAGTTTTGCAATAGTTTCAAATCTATTCTTAGTTTTTCTAAAATTAGTATTTATAATCTTTTTTTCCATAGATAATTCAAATAAATTCAAAAATTTAGATTTGAAAAGGATAATATGCAACCTCTAATATCAAATGAAAATTTCCACAAAGAGAAGTAATCCACTCTCTTTAAGAAAAATATCAATGTCAAAAAACTAATTTTTTTTTTAAAGGTGAATAATCTATAACCTTCAAAATACATCAATATAAGTGGGATGATCCACTCATTTTTAAAACAAGACAAGAACAATGAGCTAGCTCTCTTATCAAACTATTAAGGTTATGAATTTTGAAGAATCAAAAGATTAAAATATTCTTATATCATTCAAAAAAACTAGATAATTATCCATAGATGATATAATATTAAATTAGAATGAATATTACTAAAGAAAAGAATATTAAAAGTCTTGAAAATAAGACTAAAGACTAGAAAAGTATTAATAAGAAAGAAGAAGGCTTTACTCTTGCCTCCATATATACTCTTAACTAGGAGCTACATGGCGATATCCTATAAGACCTCCAAAACATGTTGTCTTTGCCAAACATGTATCTTAACTTGCAAGAGAAGTTTTTTATACATATGCCTCATAATTAACTTATTTCACAAGCTACTAATACATGATTAACTTATTGACCAAGTTTCTAACCTATCAATCAACTATAAACACATATGAAGTCAAATTAGTGTCTACAAAGCTTTTAGGAAGCGTTTCTAAAAAATATTATTAAATAAATTTATTTTTATGTACTTCTACTTAATCATATAAATAAACATTAGAATAAATATGTATATTTGTGACTTCCACATAGGTAGCTTAATTTGTAACCTACCAATATATAGTTAACTTATTGATCAAGTTTTTAGCCTAACAATCAAGTATAAATACATGTAAAGTCAAAGTAGCATCTATGAAGTTTCTAAAAAGCTTCTTTAGGAAATATTATGAAATAAATCTACTTTTATTTATTTCTAGTTAATCTTATAGATAAACATTAGAATAAATATGTATATTCATAACACTTATAGTAATAAAAAAAAATAGATTTAATTGTAAGCTTGATATACTTGCTTCTCTTAATTGTATAATTCTTTGGCATAGATTTTGAACTTTGTCATTGATCTCTTTTATAGGTGTCAAACTACTATCTCCATAATTGATATTAGAATTACGTGAGATTTCTACTCTTAGAATGTAAACAAGCTCATGAAGATCTATAATAATTATAAATCTATTCTTTCTTTTACCAAGAGTAGTATCTAAAAAAAACTCTTTTGTAGAAAACTCAAAAAAATTTAAAAGTCAAATTAAAGGAGGAAAATTTGCAAATTCTAATATTAAATGAAAGTTTCTATAAAGAAAGATAAATCACTCTTTTTAAGAAAAAAAATCTATGTTAGAAAATTAAAAGTGAATCTAAAAGTGAATAGTCTACAACCTTCAAAATACAACAATAGAAGTAAGTAATCCATTCACTTCTAATAGAAAACAATAACAATAAGTTAATTTTTTTATGAAATTTTTAAGGACATAAATCTCACAGAATTAAAAAATCAATACACTCTTATGTCACTTGAAAAGACTAAAAATCACTCACAGATGGTATAATATTGAATTAGAATGGCTATAGCCAAAGACAAGAAGATTAAAAAGTCTTGAAACAAGTCTAAAGATTAGAAAGGCATTCATAAGAATAAAAAAGGCTTCATTCTTATTTCCATATATACTATCCAATTAAGAGTTATATGGTAATATCTTATAGGACCTCCAACACGTGTCCAATTTACGAAACATGTGATTTAACTTACAAGAAATTTTTTTTGTATGCATATCATATTGTTAGCTTGTACCATAAGCTATCCATACATGCAACATATGACTAATTTTTTGGCTAAGTTTTTAACCTATAATCAATTATAAACATATATAAAATCAAATTCATATTGTTATTCTAAAAAATAGTATATTATATAAAAATAATATAAAATATTGTAAGAATTTAGATTTTAAATTTTGAAGAGTTTTTTTTTCTTCTTTATAAGCTTTCTAGAAAGCTCTCACTTGCTTCAAGAAGTATGAATCAATGGTACATTTTTTTTAATATAAAGAAGAGCTAACTATTCTTTAAGGTTTTTCTTTGGAAGTTTTTTTAAATTGTATTTCAAATTTAAATTTAAAATTTTTAAGAATAATTTATTCTTTATAAGATTTCTAAAAAGCCTTTATTTGTTTTAAAAAGAATTAGTATGAACAAGCAGTGTCTTTTTGGATAAAAGAGAGCCAACTACTCTTTAGAATTTTCCTTTGGAGGTTTTTTCAGAGTATATTTTTAATTTGAGTTTGAAACTTTGAAAAAAAAATCTTCTCTTTATAATATTTTTAAAAAGCTCTTACTTCCTTCAAGAAGAATTGGTATGAATTAACAATGTATTTTTATTTTAAAAAAAAATACAATTATATTTTAAGATTTTTCTTTAGAGGTTTTATATAGTATATTTTTAATTAGGATTTAAAATTTTGAGGAGTTATTTCTTTCTTTAAAAGATTTTTAGAAAGTTCTTATTTATTCCAAGAAGAATTAGTATGCAAAAGTGGTGTCTTTTTGAATAAAAAATGAACCAACCACTATTTGAGGTTTTTCTTTGAGGGTTTTTTCAAAGTGTATTTTGAATTTGGATTTGAGATTTTGAGGATTTTTTCCTCTATTTATTAGATTTTTAGAAAGCTCTCACTTACTTTAAGAAGATTTAGTATAAATCAATAGTTTATTTTTGAAAAAAAAAAAAAAACCAACTACTCTTTAGGATTTTGCTTTGGAGGTTTTTTTAGAGTGTATTTTGAACTTGGATTTGAGATTTAGAAGAGTTTCTATTCTCTTTATAAGCTTTTTAGAAAGCTCTCATTTTTTCTAAAAGAAATTAGTATGAATAAGTGGTGTCTTTTTGGATAATAAAAGAGCTAGCTACTTTTAAGGATTTTTTTCACGGATTTTTTTAGAATGAATTTTGAATTTGGATTTGAGATTTTGAAGAGTTTTTCTTCTTTTTTTTTACTTTCCAAATTTCTTTGATTTAATTTGAGAGAAGTTAGTATAAAGATGTAGTATAATTTAGAATAAAGAGAGAGCTAGCCATTCTTTAAGGTTTTTCTTTGGGATTTTTTTCATAGTATGTTTGGTAATTTATTTTGAGATTTTGAAAGAAGATTTTTTTCTTTATGAGCTTTTTAAAAATCTCTTCTTTGTTCCAAGAAGAATTCGTATAAAATTTTAGTACCTTTTTTAATAAATAATAAATTCCCTTATATTAATATGACCAATGGTTTTATTTTCTCATAAAATATGTTTAGGAAGTGAGATTTTGTATACACATGTATGGACTAAGTAGCTCTCTAAAGAGCCATCACATGCTCAAATCTAGTGAAGTATGGACCTATGGCAACTAATTGAATGAAGAAGGGGTAGCAATTCCTCCATACTATTATGAATATGAAGTTGTGGAATTTATTTAAATAAAAGATATTATTTGACCATATCTAATTGCAGCCATAAGTCTTGTGTTTTCCTAAAGCAAATGCTTTCATCTCAACAATATCTATGAAGCTTCTAAAAAACTTCACCACAAAATAATATTAAATCTACTTACATTTATCCTCTATCTAATACTTCTTATGTGGATAAATATACATGTTTGTAACAATTTGTGGCATTAAAAATGTAGAGAATCAACAACTAAAAAATTCAATTTAAAAGCTATTATTTGCTAAGTTACCAAATGAGGCATTGAGATTTTTGCAACCTTCAAGATGACATAATAGAAATGAATACAATTTATTTTTTGACATAAATTTAATTTTGGCTTAGTAGCCATTTGTCCTTCTTCTTAGTTTCTTTTCTTTCTTTCAACTATATCTTCTAAATCTCTTTCTCTCAATTAAACCTTCCACATCTGTTTTCCTCTCCATAATCATAATTCTTAATTTATGCTAGTGAATACTTCAAAAAAAAAAAAAAAAAAAAAAAAAATGTCCAAATCCATAAACAAAAGAAAGGAATTCTATTGTAGGGAATGTTTAGTCCTAGTTTTGCCCATCCTACCAATACTCCAAAACATCATTTGCTACCCAACTTGCTTCTACTTTCTATAATACAATTAGGTTTATTAATAAAAGACTTTTACTTCTTTTTTTCATATCATAAATATTTTTTGAATATAAATACACCACAATCTAGAGTGTTTAAAGCAACTACTATATGCTACCGAGGTACTGTAAAAACTTTTCAAGAGGCTCATAAATAAGACTAAACGGATGCACATGTGAGTACAAGACTTTCATGAACAAGGAGCACAAGATCCATCAAAAGGCATCCAATCCAAACATGTTCCAATCGGGAAACAAGCCCCTGTCGTCCTGAATAGGGCTAATCGGCATCCATGTAATCTGAACTACGAAAGTACCACGTGACCAACAACACACCAAGTTGAACCATGGGTGAGAATACTTGGTCAGTGTCTCAGAGTGTAGCTCCCAGGGCAACCCCACGGAGCGTTGACACGGTGAAGGCCATCCGTCAAAGCAGGCTCTCTGTAGACCCTGACAAAGTCAACCTGCATCACCAGTCAAGAATTTTTTTGGAAGGGATGAAACATCCCTTGGTGTGAAACCTCACTCGCCGCCTCCCCAGCTTGATTTGCTAGTCACACAAGCTTCTGATGCCGCCAAATGACTTAAGGATACGAAATGTTTACATTCATCAAAAACGAACACTTGCTAGAGACGAGGATTTGCAACTTCTTTCCCTGACTGATGCACCAAGTCCACGCCATAGCACAAATTCTTGCACTACAAACTTCAACAACCTAACTTCCCCACATCAATCAGATAAAAACTAAGTCTGAGAATACCAAAAGTAGTCCCACTAAACTCGTCTGAGGTGTTGCCAGCGTCTCCCCAAGCTGACGATAATTTAGTCCACAAAGTGTCAATTGAAAACCTGACATAAACGTGACAGAAGTGATACTCCTTATTCTGGTGTAATTGCATCAACACCCACACCTCATCCACTTGCACGTTGTCAGCTGGGTCCAACGTTCCGCTGTGTTGTGTCTTGTCTACCTTTACTATGCACCAGGTCCACGCCACCACCTCGTGGGACAAAACGTCCGCCAGCTTGTACAGATTTAACACTCCACGCCGCACATCGGTAAACAAACTCTTCATGAGCGTGTTTAGCACTGCCTTGACGTTGAGCGTATCATATTTCCTCAGCAGAAATTGCTGCTTCGAGGTGTAGCCATGAGGTGGTCCATGGAGGCTTCTTCAGTTAACTCCATATCCCTTAGCTGTTCACAAGAGCTTCATCTTGGCGAAACTACTATTGTCCTTCTCGTTTAGTTTCTAAACATCAGGACGTCAAGTTTTCTTCTTTGGAATGTTCGAGAGGGAATGGGAAACCAACTTGCGAAGATATTACTTTGCTATTATTTTGTTTAGTCTAGATTAAGTGACGTGAATTCATGCTAAGATCTTTGTTAACAAAAATTGAGCTTATCAATACATAATTCAACCACTCAATGGAAACATGTATTTTCCAGGATATTAATGATGCGGTATTTGTGAAAAAGATTAATTTTATCAAAAAGGTAATAATTTATTCAAGCTAATCCATTGGTGAGTAAACATTCTTATTGATTGTATTCCAAGCATGTTATGAAAAAAGAATTTGAGATAACCTCAAATCATAAACTAACGATAACATTGATCCCAAAGATTTGCTTATCATCGGTAGCGTTGTTTAGCAGTTTGTTCTTGAAAGTCTTTCATTTTAGACAGTCACCACCTCACTTGCAATTTAATCTTGTTTCATTATTTTATGACTTTCAAGGAAAAAAAAATATATATATATATTTTGTTTTGGCGCAGCAATCTACGAACAATTTGATCACTGCAAGACTCTGCGAGCACGTTCGGTCATGCTGCAACACCGAACTGACTGAAGCTGGAGCGTTGATCTGTCCAATGTGCCTTCGTAATGGAGCCTCGAAAGATGAGTTGGAGTTGCCTTTTCATTATGTTGCACGAGAATGTGCAGTCACTCTTGAAACTTGCGAAGCTGGAACCATACAGGTACAAAAATCCTTCAAACTCCAGCTCAAACCTATCAACGCTCCCCACTGTCAGAAGCTTGACAGATTCTATTGTTCCTTGCACGTGATTGCTCCCTGCCTACGTGTACTTAATTTGCATCAATTTGCAGGTTGTGTAACCGGCAGCCTAATCAGGCTCCAGCTAACCCTTTTTCTGAAGTTACGAGGAAATTGTATGGCGTTTGTTACAGCAGCTCTCATCGATCCGTTTCCTTCTGAGTTAACCTGGAGAAATAATCCTGACTGTCGTTCACGCGCAGTACGTTGAATTTCTGCACGCGGTTGAATCCTTCTAAACCCAACATGTGATAGCGTGTCGCTGCCGGCTCACGTTTACTTCCAACAGCCTCATGGCAACAACTGTCCTCATATATGACCCCACAGCAACAGCCCACCACATCATCACCAGTTTTCATCCGAGGGTTTCTCAGATCCTTGTTCCTGGCTCAACAACCATCACCCAGAGAATCGAGAGTTGTGCTATTCTGATTACAGTTTTGAGGGCGTGCAGGGAACTTGAGGTTTAGGCTCTGAGGGTGATTTTAAGGGTTTAATTGGGAGTTTGGTTGTGTGGAAGTCAAGATTTTTGACGATGGGGAAGTGTTGTTGCTTGGTGTTTATTGCAATATTAGCGTTAGTGATCGCAGGAGTGTCAATTGGAGTACCACTGGCGAACAAGGCTAAGGCGAAGGCAAACGACTCAGAGCAGAGCGCGGCGGATAATGTTTGTCAAGCGACGTCGTATCCCGCTACCTGCGCTCAGACGTTGGCTAGTGGGAACTACACGGCCGACTCAAAGGGGGTGACGAGGTATTCCTTGCAAAGTGCGGAAACAGGAGTGAATTCAACTTTATCATCGATTTTGAGATTGAATAGGACAAATCCCAACGTAACTGCTGCACTGGAAGTTTGTGATGAAGTTCTGGAGCTGAGTAAAGAGCAGCTGGAGGCGGCTATAAGTGTACTAGGGGGGTCTAATTCGACGGCAACAAAGAAAGTGATGGATGACTTGAAATCTTGGGTGAGCGCGGCCATGGAACTGCACACTACGTGCATCGATGCGCTCTTGGAGGTTAGCCCTGAAGACGGTAAGCGGATAGAACAGGATTCGGCTCACACCCAGGAGCTCCTAAGCAATGCTTTAGCGTTTATTAACGCGCTGGCTACTTATGGAGACAAGATCCAGAACTGGAAACTAACGGGGTTCAGCATACCCAGCGGAATTAACATCTCGGACTTGACCGGAGTGGAAATTCCGCCAGTTCCTGGTTTTCGCAATCGGAGGCTTCTGTCCACTACAGACAGTCTTCCTGGATGGATGGATGCTCAGACGAAGCGCCATCTCTTGCAAGCTCCCACGTACGACGTGGTGGTGGCGCAGGATGGCTCCGGAGATTTTAAGACAATTCAGGAAGCGGTGAACGCTCACAAGGAGAACAGCGCCCGTTTGGTGATTTATATCAAATCGGGTACGTACAACGAGCAAGTGACCGTGCCGAAAACTGCCAAGTACTTGACGTTCATCGGCGATGGCGATAAGACCATCATCACGGGAAGTCGGAACGTTGCGCTAATGAAGGGGATGACCACTTTCAAATCCGCAACTCTGAGTAAGTTTCTTCCGAAGGTCTCAGAAATGGAGGATTACTTAGGCATTGTCTCGATATATCTTCTTATGGTTTATATTCTTCAACTATGGAATCGGATGATTGTAATTATCTCCAGCTGGAGACTGCCTAAATGATCTTATATTATTTTTATTTATTTATTTATTGTTTTTTCCTTGCAGTCGTCTCAGGGGATGGTTTTATCGGCCGGTCATTCAAGGTGGAGAACACTGCTGGAGCTGAAGGCCACCAGGCCGTAGCATTCAGAGGGACGGCAAGGTTGATCGCCATGTACCAAGTAACATTCGACAGCTACCAAGATACGCTCTACGCGCACTCTTTCCGGCAATACTATCGCGACTGCACCGTCTACGGCACAGTGGACTTCATCTTTGGCAATGCCGAGGCTTCCTTCCAGAACTGCAAGATAATTGCGAAACGGTCGACTTTGCTCGGGCAGCAGAATACATACACTGCGCAAGGCAGAACCGACCCGCAGATGACCACGGGGTTCTCCTTCCAGAACTGCGTTTTTGACGGAACCCCGGAACTCAAGGCAAATACCACTTTTTACAAAACCTTCTTGGGCCGACCCTGGAAAGCTTATTCTGTATGCGTTCTGTTGAAGTCGGAGGTGCTGGCGCACGTCGATCCCTCGGGGTGGATGCCTTGGAACACGACTACTTTCGGCCTGTACACCTCCTACTTCGCCGAGTACCAGAGTTTTGGTGCAGGCGCTGACACTAGCAAGCGAGTGTCTTGGTCGCATCAGATCACCTCCGCGAGCACTGCGCAGACGTACCAAGCGAACAATTTCGTGGGAGCCAGCTCCTGGGTACCGAGTTACAACCTTCCGTTAACGACGACCTTGTAGATTACGCTAGGTTAGGTTTAGAATTAGAACTCGTCCATTTAGACGGCGAGTAATTCAGAGGCCATATTGGCCTGGTTCGAATGAATTCGAACAAGTGTAAAAATAGAAATCGGCGACTTTCCAATAAACAACCGGGTAACTCGAAGATCTACCCTATTCGATTGTAATTCACTAATGTTAATTGAAGGCAAGCTCTTCAGTGTTGTGAAACTTGGTGGTCTGCAATTGTTCTTCTCCACACAGCTTTGTTCCACAGTTAGTTTAGGATCAAGCCCAATGCAGCTTGGCAGTCATTCTGCAAGGAACACTGAAAATCAGCGGTTTTAATGCTTCAAAGCGGCACATATTTATCCTATTGCAGTCACTTTAGCCCGATGGCCTTGAGATTAAGAAATAGATTCAATGAGGAGCTATTCTGGTGAAGTACATTTGCAGTTTACATACAGTCAGTTACCATCCAACCAGTTTGAGGAGCACATCTATTCTTTTGCGATGCAGGTTCTGCGTTGAAGCAGGCGATGTTGAAAATGATCTGATGTCGCACTTCACGAAACAGTAAAGAATCTGCTCGTAGGGTTGTTGAACGTCCTTCTACACCCAACTTGTTAGGAGGAGAAGATGCGAAAGGGAGTGCCCAAAATTGAGAAGTACAGTAATTCAAGGATAGCTTCGTATCTAACGTTTATTACGTGTTATTTTTCATGTCATAATCGTTCATTAGGTGCTCTTGCCGATAGAATCATGACATGGAGCTATCACTTGGTGAATTATTCTTTACCGAACTAGACCTCTGACTAATTGTGTGTTTCTCAGTAACGCAAATGTGAAGCTGTAAACTCTAGTCTGCAAACTCATCGAACTCCGGCAGAAACTTGGGATGCGGGTTCTAAATCCAATCCTTGTAGACCTAGAGCAATTTTGACATAGTCATCGATTTTTATTCTGGCGGGTTCCACAAGTGTGGAAACAGCGCCTTAAAAGCGAGAACTGTAGAAAACAAAGCACAGAAGTCAACTTGTGAAACAGGAGCACAGTGATGTTGCTTTTCTTTTTCAATGATGGTAACATTGACTCAGCCGTGGTTTACCAGATTCAGTGAGTCAAGTACAAGACACACAAGGATCTAAAACCCAATGACTTGCTTGGTAAATGAAGTATGTTTTCTAGTCAACAACTATATAATACTAGGAGTTAGTATTAGTTTTATAATGTACAATAATATTACAATGAAGTAATTTTTTATTTTATATAATTGTTTATACCTATCTAATGCCAAGTAAATGTTTACCTATCCAAGTTCTATTCTAACTACAAAGTGTAGCTTGGCTATTGATTGCTTGCTTTCACACTTTGTCTTTTGTAAGTTTCTATTTCATTCTACTATAGTTTAGAAAGCTTGACCATATCACAAAACAAAATCATTCATCATTACAAATTTTGCCATTAAAAGATAGATCATTGTATTGTTATGTTGTAACATGGCACTTAGGTAAATGAGCACACACAGACTAATAATCTAACAGAACTTTGTTACAAATATAATAAAAAACTGCAAAAATCATACATAAAAAATAGAGGCAGTAAATTTTTTTAGTTTATATTGTCTTTTTTATTTAAGGAACTTCTACTTACTTTGTTAGATCATTATTGAGACAAAACATATATATCATTATTTTTTATATCAATGGCAAATATAATATTGAAAACAACTTTTGATGAAGATAAAAAGGTATTTTTCAGCAAAAAATTATTTAAAAAAATCTTGGATCGGTACCCAAAGAGACAAGTGTTGTGTAATGTCAAAATCAGCTTAAGAATGCACTTAGCATTTTGCTTTAGAAGGATTTGATCTTACCTTGAATAAAGATTTATAAGCAATAAAATAAAAAACAATGCACAAGATGTTTAGAAAAACCTTCGTAGAAATTTTGAATAACTTAAAAAGATCTTATGACACACTAATCAACTTCAAATAAGTCTTAAAAAATCTTTAAAAAATCTTCATTAAATCTTGAAGGAACCATAAGAAATCCTAAATAAATCCTAAATAAATCCTAATCAAATCTAAGATAATTTTAAAAAAATCATAATTAAATTTAAATTAAATTTTAATAAAATAAAAATGAAATTCTTAATTTTATAATCAAATCTTAATCAAATTTTAAATAAATCTAAAAATAATCTTAATCAAATCCTTTAAAATCTTTATTATTATTATTATTATTATTTTCTTTTAGATGGCCAAAGAATGTCACAATTTTTAATTTTATGTCTAGTATCTAGAAAAAATCTACAATACATATAAAATTTATTATAGTCCATTAGTATTGATATCTTCTTTTCACTAATTAGATTAATCATTTGAATCTCTAGTTTTTAATCATCCCCTCAATAAAGAACTATAAAAAACCTTGGTTTTTAATTTGTGATATTTTTAGGTTTTTTACAAAAAAACTTTGCCCAAATACATTATTACTTAAGGTGCTACTTTTTGCAATTTATTTGACAATTTCTTGAAGACAATTCAAGTAAGGACCTTAATGTTTTTAAAGTCATGATGTAAATTAGAGATCTATATGGTCTTAAGACTGAAATTGAGATTTGAGCCTTGAAATGTATATAAACCAAGTGACATTGTTGTATTATGTGTCATCTCATTTGAGAATGCATCAAGTGCCTATTCACGGAGGGTGACTTATTTTTACAACAAATGAAAAACCTAACAATTCTATTATAATTCTAATAAAAGTTCGATTGAACCTTAATAATTATAGTCAAAATTTAATCAAATCCTAAAGGATCTTTAAAAAATCCTTAAAAAAATATTAGATAATTTATAAAGTATACCAAAGAAATTATAAAAAATATTTTAAAAAATCCTTAAAAAATAACTAAGAAATCATAAAATAATCTTAAAAGAATATATATATATATATATATATATATATATATATATATATATATATTATGAAGAAATTCTAAAAAAATTCAAAATTCAAAATTCAAAACAAAATAAAATAAAATAAAAAACTCCAAAGAAGTTATAAACTTCAAAGAAACCTTAAAGAATTTCTAAGTAAACTCTAAAAATATTCTAATCATATCTTGAATAATTCTAATAATTATAAAAGAAAATCCTTAAAAAATCCTAAATAAACTCCAATAATATTTAATAAAATCCTAAAGATACCTTAATCAAATCCAACATAAATTTATAGCAGTTTTAAAACATTAATAATTATTAATTAAATCATTGATTTTAATTTATAATTTTAAAGTATTTCAATCTACTAAATTTAAAACAAAAAAAAAAGTTTTAAAAAAATTCCAACTATTGATTAGAAAAAACAACTCCTAATTTGCTTGGTTATTGGTCATCCTTGTTTTTTTTAATCTTGATGTTAATCCACCAGTAGCCATATCTCTTTGATAAACCATCAAATTTCTTTAAAAAATTATAAAAATATTTCAATCTAAGTTAATATGATGTTACAAAATTTTATCTTAATTATATTAGTACATTCGATAAGATCAAAAAAACTCTTATTAATCCTTAAAAGTAAAATTCTAAGATTCCAATTAAATTAAAATTTAATAACCTTTAATCTATTTTTTTAATTCATTTTAATTTAAAAAAATACATTGAAGATAAGTAAATTTATTATTCAACAAAGTTTCACTTGTCAATTTATACCATACTTATAAAATCTTTTAATATATCAATATTATTTTATTTCTCAAAATTTAAAATCGCTTAAAAAAAACTATGATTTTGAAGAATTCTTAGCAATAAAATATTAATTTAATTAATTGAAAATCAATTCTAAAAATTATATAGAAAGTTTTTTCTCTAACTTTTTTCTTTGATCAATAAAAGAATTCCAAATTTATTGTAGATCTATGGTTTTGTGTCTCAAGTTGTGATACTCAATTGATCATTTTTAGGTATCAATTTCTAATTTTTTAAGGTAATTTTTATAAAAAAACTAATCTTAACTCCTTTTTAAAGATATATATAATATATTTTTTTAACCTAATTTATTTTTCTTTGTTTATACTCTTACAAAAAAAGTAGAATTTTATTTTATAAAAAGATAGCATTAATACTAAATATATTTGATACCACCCTATCTTTTTTCCATATCCTTCTAAAGTGTAATTTATATTTTTTCTTATACCTTATTTCCATGTTACTACATAAAAGTGTTTTACATAGAAAAAATAGAAGTACTTTTTTAATTATCTTATTAGAGTTTGATTAATAGTAAAAATAACTTTTATCTAGAGATTTTTTAATTACTTACTTACCTTATAGTTCTTTTTTTGGCTATTTTGTCTATATTCCAATGTAGAATAAGGATTTTGTTTCTCATAAAAATAAATAAATTCAAAAAAACATATAATATATACTATCATATTACCAACTTCAATGATGCTTAGAATTGTTTTCTAAAAAAATCCTAATTATTCTTCTTAAAATTTTAGAATAGGATTTCAATCTATATAAATTTTATGAAATATAGTCTATTTGCAAACTTGTCATTACCTAGAATTGAAGAAAGTTCTTCTTTTTTCTTGCATTTAAGTAATTTAATGCATTTAGTAAAGTTAGGGTCTAAAAAAGAAGACAATTGGATTAAATTGTGAGCTCTACTACACTAGTGTGAAAGTTAATATTTCAAGTTACTTACAATTAATGAATTAAATGCATTGTAAAAAACTAATTTGGAACTTTTGACTAAAATGAAAATGTTAGATCATTTTTTAAAGAGTAAAAAAGAAATAGTTATTTTTAAGGTAGTAGATGTGCATGCTAATTTTTCTACTAAAATAAAAAAAAATAGAAAAAACATTATAGGTACTTTTTATAAGGATTTAGTTTAAAATATTTTAATCTAAGATTCAAAAGCAATAGTTGTTGGTAAATAGAACAAAAAATATATTAAGTATATGCTCTTCTTCAAACAAAAGTATAATTATTTTTCCATCTAAGTTGCAAAGAAGAAAAAAGATCTTAAAGTTAAGAAGTCAAAAAATTAAGTAGATACTACATCATTGACTAATAAAGAATTAGAGCTTGACTGAATAGAACTTGTAAGTATAGAAGGCATTTTCTATCTCATTCGAGAGCTATTGCTCTAAGTTGCTTCAACTATCTCTACGTCCGCATATGTACAAAGTAAAAATAAGTCTAAAATTTTAACAAAGTTCAAATTCGAAAAGAAATCTCTTTCTATTAAAGAATTAAGATCTTTGAAGCTACTTTGGTATCTAAGACCACTCTTATATTTATAGAATAAATAAAAATAATTAAAGATGAATCAAAGGCTATACTTAGTAAAGAATTAAATTAAAATAATATTCAAGAGGAAGGATCAATCTTTATAAAGTCTACAGAGAAAGCATATAAAATGACAAAAGGCTCAACTTACAAGATAAAATAAATCATAGATTTTATCAATAGATTGTTACGGACATACATAGGTATTCTAATAAATAATTATATGATTAGATAGGAATAGATTAAAGTAAATAAAATTAAATTAATTTCATAAGACTTTTTAAAGAAACTTCTTAAAAGCTTCATAGACACTACTTGACTTTGCATGTATTTGTAGTTGATTGATAGGTTAGAAACTTGGTCAAAAAATTAACCATGTATTGGTAGCTTGTGGAACAAGCTAACTATGTGGCCCACATATAAAAAACTTGCTTTAGAAGTTAAGATATGTGTCTTGCAAAGTCACCATATTTTAGAGGTCTTATAAGACATTGCCACGTAGCTCTGAATTAAGAGTATATATGGGGGCAAGAAAGAAGCCTTCTTCACTCTTGCCAACGCATTCCTAGTCCTTAGTCTTATTTCAAGACTTTCTAATCTTTTTGTCTTTGGCAATAGCCATTCTAGTTCAATAATATATCATTTTTGAATGACTTTTTAGTTTTCTTCACTGACACCAGAGTGCATTGAGGGTTTTCTTTCTTTGATACTCATGTCCTTGATAGGAGGTTCTTTCACTTGCCATGAAAGTATAATCATCTCCACCTAAACTATCACTAGTATTATTTGCATTTTTTCTATTTCTTCTTTTGGCCTTAGAGTAATTTCTAGCAAAATGATCTGGTTTTCTATAAATATAATAATTTCTTATGTTACTTTTTGAATTATCACATTAGTGTAGAAAGCTACCTTTGCCTTGTTTTGAGAATAGAGCTGAATCATCATTTTGAAGTTCTTTTTTTTTTCTCTTAGTTACTTTATGTGCAAGTCTTGATGTGACATAATTCATGGTAAGCTCCTTCATGTTGATAGACTCCAATGCTACAAAGAGGTAGTTGTAGGACTCGGAAAGGCTCATGAGCAATGTCAACACAATTTCTCTATCATCAACTGATGTGTCAACAACTGCTAGTTGATTTGCAAGTATTTTTATCTTATTGACATAAGCCATGAGATCATCTCCTTCTTCCATCTTTACCGTTAAGAACTTCCTGTTTGTTCATAAAATATTAGCAAGGTTTCTACTCTTATAGATATTACAAAGAGTCTTCCATGCTTCCGCTGGTCCAATTTACAAGCAATTGCATGTAAAAAGTTGGCATCATCAAGATTTGTAGCAATCATGCCAAAAGCCTTCTTTTCACGTCGTTTGTACTCCTTCTTCACCTTGATATCAGCATCATTACTAGGAGGCTCTTTACTTTCATCAACAATGTCCCAAAGATCCAATGAAGCCAACAAAAGCTCCATTTTCTTCTTCCAATGGTAGAAGTTGTCACCTCTAAACTTCTCAATCACTCTCAAATCCTCACCTTCACTTGAAGCCATGTCTAAAGAATAGGTGTATCAAAGAAAATCAAGAAAAGAGAAGATAGAACTCTCAAAATCAACAAGAAGGTGTTGCTGCCTTAGAATCCCAGAATGTCTTCTTTATGAGTAAACTAGTGATTTCACTCTTTGATCACTCTCAACTTTACTTATAAGGCTTCTCACTAGTCTTATACACTATCAAAACCTCTATTACAATTTTTTCCATTCTTTTATCACCTCTAATGTTTTTTAACATCTCTTTTGACTATAAAAAGATCTATTAGGAACTTAAGCACATAAAAGTTCAATGTTAGTGTATCAATGAGGTAGGTCAGAAAAGAAACACACCACTAGTGTTCTAAAACAACATTCAAAAGTATATAACAATCTCCAAGACTATAAATGCACTAAACAATAAGTGAGAGCATAACTACATCAAAAACTAGATGTAAAAAGAGATTTAGAAGATACAAAACTCTAACATCAGTAACAACCATAAGATCTAATCCTCATAATAAGAAAAAAACTTCAAAGAACTTCAAAACTCAAAACTAAAGGTAAATGGGCCCATAACCTATTGAAGAAATAGAACTTTGAAGTCACAATAGATAGCAACAGCAAGACTCTACACAAAGAGAGTATGGAGTAAGATAGATCTTAGTTCCAACACCCAATACTTATAGGTTGTAGTTGTTGTCCTACAAGACAACTTCCACTCATTGACTTTTACACACAAGATCCTTGGTCCTAAGATCCTTTCAAATCTAATGTACCTTGAGGGTATCTTATGATCCTTGGATTCTTTGGCATCTTACTAACCACGAAAGTATCCTATGCCAAATATTAATTACTCTTATCTAGTCTATAGATATTCCTTAGTTCATACTTTATCCTCTTGACTTTGACTCTTGATCCTTGGCCTTATCTTATATCTATAGGATGCTCTTTCTATATACCAAGAGTCAATCTTTTGACCATTAACAACTTACCTAAGCTAATATCCTCTACAAAGTAACTTATTCTACTTTCAACTTTACTTCAACACTTCATACATCATTCTAAATTTCCAAGCAGAGCTCCTATCTTATTTGTGAAGAAGAAAGATAGATCTTTGTAAATATATGTAGATTATCAAGGATTCATTAATATCACCATCAAAAATAGGTATTCTTTATCTTTGATTTTAGGACTACTTGATCAACTCAATCAAGCAAAGATCTATATCAAAATAGATCTATGATGAGCATACAACTTAATTTTTATCAAAAAAAGAGATGAATGGAAGACTGCTTTTTGAACTGCATATGGACATTTTGAATATAATGTCATGCCTTCTGGACTCATGAAAGCATCAGCCATTGTCATCTTGTAATACGACTATATGGTGAAAATATAAATAAATTTTTTTTTATTAATATTTAGTCATCTTGGATGTTAGAAATAGTGGCCAATTCTAGTACCAATATTCAGGGGCTAGTTAATGTCACCCCATTGTAAGTTATACCATTGTACATGACATCAGCAACATGCTCCACCGGCATCATCGAACCAAGTCATCATCAACTTTCTAGGCGAAATTGCAAGTCAAAAGTCATCATCAACTTTCTAGGCGGTGGTCAAGGGACATCAGTGTGGATTTATAGCATTTTCTTACAATCTATAAGTTGAATTGGATTGAACTTCTTAAGCATTTAGAAGACTTGTAAAGACACTAGTGGTAGAAGTTTTACAACAATCGGATGGTCAGATTTAGAAATATAACTTGTCGAAGCTCGTTGTCTAGGATTAGGGTTTAAAAAATAAATAAATAAATAAATAAATAAAAATAAACATAAAAAAATAAATAAAATAACAAATAATAAATAATAAAAGAATTTATGCTTATAATATCTAGAAGCTTTTAAAAATAGTGTTTCTAAGTACTTTGTATTGGAATTAAGCTTTTACATTGAAATCCAAAATAGTTTGTATTTAGATGGTTGAAATCCACTAGACTAATTGGATACTTGCAAAACATTATTTTATCTTCCACAGCCAGACACCTGGTGCGTTCTCAAGCTAGATAGTGCATAATACGACATCATTTTTCAACATCTTATGAATGATATTTTTTATGAAATTTTGGATGATTTTGGCATTTGATATTTAGACAACATTCTAATCTATTCTAAGAACACAAAAGAATATGAACTTTATGTTTGTTGCATATTACAAAATCTTAGAGATGTAAGATTATATATCAAGTTGTAAAAGTGTATATTTTATACTATTCAATTTGATTTTTTAGAGTACATCATTTCCAACGAAGGCCTTATGATGGATCCCAAGAAGGTCCAAACTATTATAGATTGGAAGATTCCAAAAATAATACAAGATGTACAATATTTTTTGAGCATTGCTAATTACTACCAAATCTTCATCAAGAACTTTTCTCAAGTTGCAACTCTATTTACACATTTGACTTATAAAGACAAACTTGAGTGGAATAAAAAAAACAAAAACATCATTTGATGCTTTAAAGAAGGAGTTTATTTTTACACCAATCTTGTATTGTATCAACTTTTTGAAGGCATTTCTTTTGAAAATAGATACGTCAAACTTTGCTATGGGTTTCGTGTTGTCACAAATCGGAATAGATGACAAACTCTATCTAGTAGTTTTTTATTCTTGGAAATTTACAAAAGCCAAGATTAATTATAAAATCAATGACAAAGAACTCCTTATAATTATGAATTTATTTCAAGAATGGTGTCATTATTTAGAAGGCTTTTCAAATCTAGTCACTATGTATATGAATCATAAGAACCATAAGTATTTCATGTTAGTATATATTTTAAATTATCGTCAAGTCCATTAGAGTATATTTTTATCCAAATTCAATTTCAAGATCACTTAAAAATAATAAGGTCTATCAAACGCTCATTCTAGAAGTTGTTATCTTGCACCAAAATAAAGAAATGCATCTTTTATTCAAGTAAGAACGATCCTCTTGAAACTTGAGAATTTTCATCTTCGAGCAATAAAATTAACATTAACAGCTGATTCAACCTTTGTTAAGCAAATTCAATCAAGTATGTGCTTTGATATTCTTATTTATGATATCAAAAATACTTCCTCTAAGTCCTATGACACTTCAAAGTTTGACTTCAAGAACAACACAGTATATTTCAAAGAAAGTTTTATATCTACCTTTAGAATCTTAAATAGGATTTTTTAAAATCTTAATACAAATTGAGTCTTCCTATCTAATATAATATCTTTTAATAATTCATGATAGCCATAGATATTATCAATGAAAAGCTTAGTTGCTTCTTCACCTAAAATAGATTTTGTATATAATACAAAATATGCCATTTTAGTGAAATAATCTACAATTATGAATATAGAGTCATATGAACCATTAACTATCATTAAGATGATTGGACAACTCTTTTGCCATTGGCAGATTTTGTATAAAATAATTCCATACATTCTTCTATTCAATAAACACCTTTCTTTTTCAATTATGGTTATCATCCAAGACTTGATACTTTAGACTTTTCAAAAGTTGATAATCCTATAGCAAAAGATTTAGCAAATCATTTGTCAGAACTATATGCAACAATGAAGATACAATTAAAAGAAGCTCAAGAATGACAAAAGACCAAAACAAATGTCTATCGCAAGGAGTAACCACAATTCAATGTAGGTGATAAGATATGGTTATTTTATCATAATATGAAGACTACTCATCCTTCTCATAAATTGGACTATTGTAGGCTGAGACCTTTTCTTATTTGTGAATAAATCAATCATGTTCCTTATTGATTACATCTATTAGAATCTATAAAGATCTATTCTATATTTTACGTGTCTTTTTTAGGGTTGTGTAAAATAGTGAATATCTTAAAAAGAAGATAAATACCACTTCTTCCTATAAAAGTGGATAATAATCAAGAGTTTGTGGTAGAAGAAGTCTTAGATTCAAGGTAATGCCAAAATAAAGTAGAATATCTTGTTCATTAGTGTGGATATAATATTATCAAATGCTCATGAAAGCCAGAAAAGAATCTTGCAAATGCAATAAAGAAGATTGACGCATTTTATCAATGACATCTATCAAAACCAAGATGGACACTCTAAAGATTCTTCAAAGATGATAACCGATCATGGTGGAACTCATCCCTACAAGAAGAAATAATGTCATGGACATATATAGATATTTCAATAAATAGTTATATGATTAGGTAAAAATAGATAAAAATAGATCAAAGTAAATTAATTTCATAAGACCTTTTGAAGAAGCTTTCTAAAAGCTTCATAGATGCTGCTTGACTTTACATGTGTTTGTAGTTGATTGGTAGGTTAGAAACTTGGTCAACAAATTAACCACATATTAATAGCTTGCGGAATAAAATATAATATCTTTTAACCATTATTAATTAAGTTTTCCAAAAAGCTACTAGATTTAATATCTTCTAAATAGGTTGGAATTTCCAATACAAAGCTTTTTTTTAATTCAAAGTTGTGTAAATCTAACCAAAGATGTGGAAACAATCCGTATTTGATTTTTTTTGAATTATTGGCGATACTTAATGCCTTTTAGCATGTCTTTGAAAATCTTATTTTGATCCTTTGTTTTAGATATATTTTCCTTATTCACTCTTAAAATCCCTATTCTAAATAATTTTAGAGCAAAGATTCTTTAGAACTAGTGAAAAGGTGGAAGAAAATGTCTATTGCTTCTTTAAGGAATTAGAAAGAAACATCCTAGATATACAACTAATAGACTAAAAATATCAATTTTAGTAATAAAAAAAGGAGAATATTAAAAAAAATATTTAGTAATACAAACCAATAGTTAATTTTAATTGATAAATGTGTTTTAAATACAATGGTGAAATTATTTTTAGGTGAATGTTTTCTTAGAGGATTTTAAAGTAATTTTAAAGATTTTATTATCTTTTTTCTTAAACTTTTGAAAATAAATGTTGTAAAAAGAATTAAATCCATTTAATTAAATGTCTTAAAACTTTCACATATAAATTAATATTAATTAGTTGGCCTCAATTAATTTTTATGTGTTGTAATCCAAGTTTAGATATTAACCTACTAATTAATTGATTAAGGTTCATATATCCATCCAATCCACATTTATCCAATTATGCAATTGATATCATCATAATTTTTCATCCATAAAATACATCTATGCAAATTGACAAGTTCATCTAAGTATTACAAGTCAAGAGTTTGATTATTTATCTAAAATTCACTCATACATCATCTCTAATTCTTTATTCAAAATTCATCTTCAAGTTTAAACAATAAGATCCAAATTCATCAGAGAAAAATCCAAGGAGGTTAATACATTGCATTTTAATGGCAGCAGATCTCTTTTCACCTAATTTGGTGCCAAATGCTCATTTAAGCCTCAAATCAAGTCAACTGAGTCTTATCAAAAGCACAACTTGAAGATGTACTATTTTTCAGAACCTCAGTTCCAAACGCCAGATGGTTTGGAAACTATGGAAATTCAAGTTGGTGCATAGAATTTTGTTGGCACCAACAACTCTTCAATTAATCACATACTACAATTGTTACTAAGCTTCAATTCAAATTGATATGATCTTATTAAAAGCTTAACTTTAAGATACATCTACTTCATTAATTTTAGCAGCATATTTGCCTTAATGTTCTTCATGTTGCCCATCAAACTCACGGCTTCAAACTGGTAGGGCAATAGACCCCCTCCTACTTATTAGGCTGCCAAATCCTTGTCCAAGAACCAAATTTAATATAATTTGCTGATATTAAAACTACATTTTGTGCTCCTTTTGTGACACTGAGACTTGTGGTTATTCCAATTGTGAAAAATGAAGAATACTCCTCCAAAAATGGATAATTGGAATGGAAAAAAATAAAGAATGTTTCTCCAAAAGTAGGTAATTAGAATTTTGAAGGCCACTATCCTATTATTTCTCAAAAAAAAAAAAAAAAAAAAAAAAAAAGGGACTTTGTATAATGATTTTAGATTGATTAATTTATTAAATTTGGTATAAAATATTTACAAAAGAATTTTTTTAAATAATAAATGATTATAAAAACTATTAATATAAACCAAATTGAATTTTTACTATCAAGATAAATTCAACATAACGTATTACTAATACAAAAAATCATCAATAATGCAAAAATTTATTTTTAATTCATTATTTTATTAAATTATTTTCTAAAGGTTATAATAAAGAATTTTTAAACTTCATCTTTTAAATCACTAAAAATACTTTTTATAGTAAATAGAAGTAAGTAGAAATAGATATAAATAAGTTAGAAAGAAAATATTTTCTTCACGAAACTTTGAGGTAGTTTCTTTAATGTAATTTGAATATTTAGATTATTTTAGATATGCCACATGGCTATTAAAACTTGTATTATTAATAAATTGTATTAGAAGCAATCTGAAACTTGATGCTTGAACCACAAGCCTTGTAATTTCTAAATAACTTTGAAAAGACGTCTTTTGTGGCTATTATATTAAGAGTTAAGACTATGGTAATTCTCAATGTTATCAAAAATAATAATAATAATAATCTTAGTTCAAGACTTTTAAGATTTTTTAGAATTAAAAAATATCTATTTTATTTTCTTTCTATCTTATATTTATTTCTTATTTTTTCACTTTATCTCTTTTAACAATACAATAGTGTATTATATCTACTTCTACTTACTTCTATTTACTATATCCTCAAAGATCTATTAAAATTTATGTCCTTAATAGAAAGATTTTAGAATTATTTTCAAATATATTGAATATAAATTTTAAAATTTTATATATAAAAAAACATACAAAAAAAATCTAAAAATAAATACCATTGTAAAATTTTTTAGATAAAAAATCATTTTTTTATTATTTTATTATTTTTTTAATTATTTAATTTAAATATACTTACTATCTAGAAGAATTTATTTATAAACAATTTAGATACAAAATAATGCAATGGCTTTCAAATAAAATTATGGAGTGACAAAAATACTTATCAAGATATATGAAATAGACTAAACTTATATATAATAAAATCTTTTTGAGGAATGTATGTTTTTTAAATCAAAAAAAAATTATATATATATATATATATATATATATATTTAAATATTAAATTTTATATGAGATAAGATACAATGTAGATATCCTAAGAAATTAAAACATCTAAAAAAATAAAACAATTAGATAGATCATGTGGTTTTTGTCAACTAATGAATTTTGCTTATTTTTTTGTCACATTGACAATAAAAAGACAATTTCTTAAGACTCTTGCAAGTAATAACCTCAAACATGCATATGATTAGAAATTGCTTTACATTTAATATAGTAAAATTATAGAGGTAAATTAGAAATAGCATAGGAAACTTAGATTCAAGTTTATTCTTTGGTTTCTTTATAAATAATATTTAATAGCATATTGTACATTGAAATAATATATTTTTATTGAATTTTTACTTTGTTAGAAGTGCTCCTAGACAACATACAGGTATTTTATATACAGGATAGACATATAATAGAAAATTAAGTTTTAAATTTTAACTAAAAATAAATGTTTCATTTAGACTTTTTTCATTGTTTTAAGTCTAAGATTTTGATTTTGAGCAACCAACTATGTCAAAGATCATAGAAAAAAATAAAAATAAAAATAAAATTGAAGCAAATATTACAAAAAAAAGTTGTCAGAAGTGTTACTAGACAATCTATATCAAAAATATTATTTTAATATTAAATAACAAACCTCATTAATAAAACTCAATACTCTAATAAAACCATCTACTTCTAAAAAAAATTGTTAAATACGGGCATTGCTTTGTTAAGCATTCTTCTGTTTTCTTTGAAGAGGCCCTGCAAGTCTTTGTTGTTTTTCATTAATTTATCATCATTAAATTACATAATGATATATATATATATATATATATATATATAATTTTGGGGTTAAAACTACCAAAAAGTGCAAACAAGTTAAACTGAAATTAATCATTGTAGTTACTTACATAATATGCTTTTTAGAGATGCTATCTATAAGAATTATATAATGTAAGGCACTACTTAAGAATTGATTTGTGATAGTGGTAACTTTTAAATTCTTTTTTTTTTAAATTATGTTATTTTTAATATGCATATGTATATTATTATAAATAAATAGTATTTTCTATTATTTTATATTATTTTAGAAGCTATTACATACCAATAGAAATTTAATTATACAAAAGAAATTATTGAAGATATTTGTCTAGAAAAGAATCAAATATTAATTTATTCAAAATCATTATAGGAGGTAACTGTTATATGTACAAATTGCCAATAAAATCACCATATAATTTTAAGAAGAACATATATATTATGAAATATTAAATAGAAAAATTTAACCTTCAATATATGATATTTTAAATCACTAATTTTACTTTATATATATATATATATAGAGAGAGAGAGAGAGAGAGAGAGAGAGAATTTTAAATAATTAAAATACTATTGTAGAATTTTTTTAAAAATTAGTAAATTTTAGAATAAAATAAATTATTTATATATGAATTGATTAAAATTTTAGAAAAATTTACTTACTAGTATAGAAGATATAATCAAATGTATGCAATTGCTAGAAATTGTTAATAGATTAAAATAATAATAAATATGTTTTTTTACAAAGAATTAGAAAAATCATGATAGAAATCTAATTGGTTTATATATATATATATATATATATATATATATATATGTATGTATGTATTATAAAGATTTCAAAAAAAATGTTTTTTTTTAATTTTTATTTTAACTAACACAACAAAAGGTCACAGCACTCAACATATAATGAAGAAAGACCTTGAAAGATGTAAATATTAATCGATTCCGAGTTATATATATATATATATATATATATATTATTTGGTTTAGAATGATTGAAAATGAGAAGAATACTTGGAACACATTCACCTGGTCACATACAAAAGGCAAAAACATGATAATAAAAATTATAAATAAAAATAAATTTTTGTAGCAGCTTTGTTTTATCTTGAATATCGAGAAACATCCCAATTTTCTACAAACAGTCATTCAAGGCATTTTATTCCACCTCACAGCAGCTGGCAGGAGGCTCTGTAGCATACCAGCTTTTTTGCAGCAGCGATATTCTCTGTTTGAAACGGAAAAAAAATTAAAATTAAAATTAGAAGAAATTAAAAAAGGATTAAAAAAATGATTGTAGCAGTAGGGTGGACCTATTAGCGCTCTGCAGAAGAAATTCAGTCACAGCATGTACTTTTCGAAGTCACATTATATTGACTGAAGCTCGAGTGACCAATCTGCTCAATCCTCGTGACCAATCCTGGTGATGATGCACAAGTGAAGGCCAGAGCAATTTTCTTCAACCAGCGAGGAGGGGAGAGACTCATCACATGGGTTCCGTTTCTTCGAGAAAGATCCTTTCTGCAAGTGTAGCAGTGGAGAGTCGAAAGTGGACACTGTCATGATCTCTTTGGGATTGAAATCTTTCTCATGCCCTTGTCAACCAGCAGGTCCATTGCATTCAACACAACATTCTCCCGCCGGAACTCACGCTTCAACTGGTACTGACGAGGAGACCTTTATAAGCGCAGTAAGTATTGTTTCACCTGCCAGATACGTCACCAGATAATCTTTTCTGTTGAGAATGATATCCCGAAGCAAGTTACGACCAGCAGGGAATCAGAAAACAGGTGGTTTTAAAAAACTACGCAGCGGCCAATGTTCGTTGAGCTTCGTCAGCTACAACACCGTCGGATATTACGCATGCCGTTGAAGCTTCAGACAATATATCAGTCAGCTGATTTCCATTAGTTATGGCTTTCACATTCAAAGTGTGTAGCTCAGCTACCCATTTGCTGTACCCTTAGTTCTGAGGAATATCGTTGTGATTGACCATTCCACTGAGTTGGCAGAGAAAAAGTTCCTGATCCTACCGTCTAAGTTGTTGAATTTGCAATTCACGTCCAGGAGAACAATTTTTTTTTAAATAAACATAACGGCAGAAGAGGGCTTGCTCCTTTTCCTCCAGCTTGTTTGGGGATTGTGTCTAAGAAGGGAAAGCGTGACAATGAGCTTGGTGCAGAATCCCTGATTTGAGTCGAAAAATGGGTTCTGGGGTGGTGTGGTTGCAAAATTCAAGAGAACGGTGAACGATACTGAGCTGAAGCCATGCTAGAGTGGGTTGGTGGGTTAATGTGTCTGTCAGTTAGCTGCAGTGGTGGATCATGCCATAACGAATAAAAAGAAGAAAGAACACCACTCGTTGTGGAAGTTTGGGAGCCGTGAATGACAACCGGTGTTTGGTAAGAGTGAGAGAGTGAGGGGGTAGGAAAGGGTCATTGTGAAGGACGAAAATATCCCATATCACTTACAAGATGAATGGAGGAGATCGGAGTATGAACAAGGCGGTTGTACGACTCGAAAAGAAAGTGATCGAAGCAGAGCCCACATTATCTGTAGCGGTAGGTGTATCAGCGGAAGATCTAATGCAGTTCTCAGATCTATGTTCAAAAAATCGGGCGTTCAAGTCGGTTGGAGGCCCATCCAACAGCTGCAGTACGTGTCCACTCGGACCGCCCTGGTGCTGTACTGCTTAGGCAATTGCAGCCCTTCGCCTTTGGTTGTGCAGTAGACCTCTTATCAATTAATATAATTGGGATGGGCCTGATTACAGCTTCTGCGCCACGTTTATTCTTGTACGAATAAGCAAGTTCACAATCGGTTGGGTGGTTGGTCGACAAGCAATCCCCCTACTCAGAAATGAATTTGATGTATTCTGATGAACATATTTCCGATCGTGTCTCTTGTACCATTATATTCTCTTCTTTTAGTGCCAAGTTTAACCAAAATGCTGAACAAGGCAACAATGCTTATTTACTTTTATGATTTGGACTTGAAAACATGCATTTTCTTGTGTTCTTGGTTTGGATTCCAATGCCTCTAAATGCATGTTATTGTGATTTTACCATGAATTGGCATACTAAATCATCTTTCTCTTGTTCACAAAGATGAAAATAAATACTTCAAAAGATTAGAGGGAAGGATGTTTGAGAGAACTTCCATTTATTAAAAAAAAATCTAAAAGCCAATCATTCAATTAAAATATGTCATATATATATATATATATATATATAATCTATCAATGTAATTTTTTTATTTTTTTATTATTTAATAATTTGATAATTTATCTAAAAAGAAATAAAATTTAATATATATATATATATACAAAAATAATAAATCAATCTCAAAAATCATTAAATTGTCTTATCCATCATTGAAATTATCAAAAAATAGATCATCACTAGATTATATTAATATGTATATAAATCAAAAATCAAAAAATAAATTATCAAGATGCACTTTGATACTATAACTATTATTAGAAGAAAATTGGAGCAATCATTGTTATTAGGTATATAGATATACTACAATCATAGAATCACAATTAATATAAGAACTTCAAAATAGATAATTACAACAAATAGTAATGATACAATACTTTGCATTTATAATGTTCATGTCACCTACTTCATCATTGCTCTAAGTTTGTACAATCCTCTTCCAATTTTTTATACTTTAATAATATTAATTTTATAATTCTATGTTATGCTATCTACTATATAAAAAAGGAGATAGGAACATTGGCTACTTTGAAATTATTCTACTTCAAAATGGAAAATCCACTTAATATGGACCTTCTATTAGAGGAATCATTTGACACATTCAAAAATATAAAGAAAGGTTTAGATACATTTATGTACATCTAAGATTATATTAATTGTTGACATTGTCATATAAAGTAAATTCTTGCTTAAGAATGCACTAGGCATCTAAATATGGAAGGTAAATAAAAAAATACAACAATAAGATTCTACCAAGTCTAAAAGAATCTTGAATAAATTCTAATTAATTCTTAAAAAACTTCAATTAATCTAAAAAAATAAAGAAATCTTAAAGAAATATTAAAATAAAAATTTAAAAGGAATAATAAGAATCTCAAAGAAATATTAAAATAGAAAATTTAAAGAAATAACAAAGAATCTTTTAAAATATTATAAATAAAAATCCTAAATAAATCCTAAATAAATCTTAATTAAACCTTAGTATAATCCTAAAAAAATCCTAATAAAATTTTAATAAATCCTAAATAAATCTTAATTTAATTTTAACTAAAATCTTGATTATATCCTAATAAAACTCTTTAAATTTTAATCAAATCCTAAACCAATCCTAACCAAATTCTAACCAAATTCAAAACCAATTGTAATCAAATCTTAATCAGATCTTAAACCAATCCTAATCAAATCATAATCAATTATAAATTAATCCTAATTAAATTCTAACCATATTCTAAACCAATCTTAACCAAATCCTAAACAAATCCTAAACAAATCCTAAATAATTCTAAGAAAATCTTAAGCAAATCTTAACTAATTTCTATAGTAATTTTAACATCTTAATTAATATTAATAAAACCATTGTTTTCGTCTTAAATTTAATTCATACTTCCATTTAAAAATAATTTATATGCACACAAAATTTGAAAAAAATTGAATTCACGGATTGAATGAAAAAGCTCTTAAACCTCTTAAATATCAACCTCTCTCCAATCTAAATATTAAACTTTCAGCAACAATTTTTCCTTGCTAAGTTAATAAATTGCTTCTAAAATTGGCTAATGTATAGATTTTTAAGTCAAAATAGCCTTTACTAATTTTTTTCTTCAATAAAATTGGCAGATTTTACAAAATAACAAAAATATTCATTGATCCTAAATTTCAAGTATCTTAGATCTTAACCCTATAAAACTCTCATATCCTTCAATCAAACTGATCAATTGATATCAAATTTTTCAAATATATTTACAAAAAGCACAATGATAACCTTACAAATTTTCATCCATAAATGTACTACAAAACTCACAAAATCTTTAAATTTATAAACTTTATTTTATTTCTCAAAATCCAAAACTATTAAAAACATCTCTTACTTTGGAAAGCCTTGAAATACTCAATATGCTTTAAATTATATAAAATTAACTCCTAATAATTCTTTCATAAGTTTGCTCTCAACTCTCATTCTTCAATAAACCAGAGAATCATAAAGTCATTGTAGGTGCATGGTTTTGTGCCTTGGGATTTGATTTCAATCTTGATTCACAACCATCCTCTTTAGATATCAATTCTTGATATTTTGACATAATTTTTGCTAAAACCTATTTTTAATTCTCTCTTAAAGATGTCTATATCAATTATTTATATTGATTATTTTAAATTAATTTATTTATGCTCTTACAAAATAAATAGAATTCTCAAAATAGATTAGTATTTATTAATTTTTATTACTTTTTTGTCTATTATCTATATTTTTAAGTTAATTTTCTAAAATATTTTTATTTAAGCTTAGGAATAATATAAGCTTTTCTTTCTTCTTTCACTTAATGGTTATGTTATTACATGACAACATTGCTTTGAAAAGGGCCTCATTATCTTTAAGAGTGACAAAAAATGCACTTGTAGTGGATCTAATGCTAATTTACTATGTCATTTTACTTCAACCATGTAATTAATATATTGTTATTTTAAGTTATATGCATGTTGTTTGTATATTGTTAAATGTTAGCACTTATTGATTAAAATAGGTCATAAATTTGGTCAGTTTTTAAAATGATCAAACTTAGATTTTTGGTAAGACATTTTATTGATTGTTATCTCCAACCTATACAAAAAATATTAACCACTTAAAAGCTTATTGCAAAGTTAGCTTTAAGGAATATTGTCATTGCATTGCACTAAAGAAATCCTACAATCTATATGGTTGCACATACTATCTACAATGAATGCCAATATCTTCTTTAGATTGATCTTCATGGTTGTTTGACTATTTTTATTTTAATTGAAAATCTTTGCAACAATATATGCTAATAAATGCGATGGAAAAAATAAGATTAATTATCAATTTTTTTCCATTTTTGATGTATATGACTTAAAAAAAGATATTCATATAAAAAAATTATAGATTACATACATGAAACAAATAGATTTTGAATGGCCATAATGCATGTTGTTGGTGTCACAAATTTTAATATTTCTTTTACAATTGCTATTACATTTATCGAAAAAGCAATCCAATCATTCTTGCATTGTGCAATAATATAGTACATTCAATTATAAAGAACATTGAGATCTATCAATATTGATATTGATAGGAACTTGGTATAAATAAATACTATTGAGGATGTTTTTTTTACATCTATGATTTTGCTTTATATTTAGTACATTCATAGAAACGTATTGGTTAATTATAAGAAATATTTTTCATTTAAAATAGATGGTGGTTAATTTGAATTTCTTACAAAATGGACCAAGGTGATAAACGTTTTTTTAGAAGGGATTTTTGATATGGAATGGATGAACTTATGTGATAAGTTTGCTTCTACTTTTGTTAATGAAGTTGTTATATATTTTCAAAAAACATGGATTACTTACAAAGAACAATTCATAAAATCATTGACACATGGTATTCTTTACTTTAGTTACATGACCACATTGCATGCAAAAGGTCAAAATTCTACATTAAATTTGTATATCAAAGTCATTACTAAAGATCTTTAAGATGTGAAATTTTTTTAACTTATTTTATATATATATATATATATATATATATAGATATATATATTAAAGTAAAAGAAATGTCTAAAAATATATATATATATATATATGCCATCATCAAAATATCAATTTTTTCATCAGTGTTATTATGAAAGTATTAATGCACACTTTCATTCTTGTATTTGAATAGTTTAAATTTGTTATAACTTCTATAAATACTAATAATATTCTATGCTCTAGCACATTTACAAATACATTAGGACTTCTTTGTCAACATTAAATTAAAAAGATATTGTACTATAGAATAATCTTTGTAGTTGATAATTTCTATATTTAATACCACTTGATAAATTTTCTATTTCTAATGGCTAAGTCTACTATAAAGAAATTTCTTGCTTTCATCCAACTTGACTTTATCTTTAAAGAAGTTGGTGGGTCATACAAGCTTGTATCACTCCACCAACAACAATAGATATATGAAAGGCTCTTTGATCTTTTGATAGTTACCATAGATTTAGAAAACTTAATAGTAAGCCGTCCAAAATTTTGTTTGCACATTACAATAAAGATATCATATTACACTCTACATAAAGTTTTCTTTTACAATTCATAAATATCAAAGGTACAAGTGCAAATATGTGCCATTACAAAAATTTCAAAAATATTGAACATAATATCCACACTTGTTATTCTTGCAATATTTATGTTAAAAAATAAATATTAAATTATATTATTTATTGACTTGGATTCATTATTAATTAACTTAGATTTATAATAGAAGTATTGTAACTTCATTTGAATATAATTTGAATTTATAATAATCTATTGACTAAGTAATTTGAATAAAAGTTGAGAATGAAGTGATATCCTAGCAAGCTAATATAATCTAATTTGTGCTTATATGTTTATGGAAGTTTATGTGTTTGTATACATTAATATAATTTGTACTTATGTGCTTATGGAAGTTTATGTGCTTGTGCATGTTAATATGATTTGTTCTTATGTATATATAAACTAATCTTATTGTACTTATACAAGCTACCTTGAATCACTCATCTCAATATTGTGTTGCTCAATATCTATAATCATTGATAGAAAGATCTTAATATATAAAAAAAAAAAAAAAAAAAAAAAAAAACATTATTAATATATTTGCAATATCTTCTACATCTATGCTTAAAGTCATTACATCTAATGCCACAAGTATGTACACTTCATCATATATAAAAAATTTTAAGGCTTTCTTATAGTATGCAAAAAGAATCATCAAATTATCATATTCACTAAAATATAGAATTTTTTCCATATACAAGACTTGTTAGGCTTCAATAGATGAACAAGTAGATGTATAACTAAAAAAAATTCAAAAAGAGATGAAAGCATAAAAACTTAGAAGATGTATTAATTCCTTGGCAAAAGATTTCAATGTCTTAGCAATATAAGCTTTGTATTATCTAATTAATAGAAAAATTGTAGCACCTACCAAATAAATTTGAGAAAGGTGGAATACCTATAAAAGTATAGAATAGTAACATTGTATTCCAAAAAAAATAAAAATAAAACAAATTAAAATAAAAATCCTCTAAGAGATCCAAAACTCTAATAAACCTAGTCTTGAAGGCATATTGCAACCTTAAAAGAATTAGATACAAAACAAACTTCTATTAGAATACTACATGAATATTAATATTTGATTTAGATTTATTATTTCTAAATCAATTTTAATTCTAGACTTAATCAAAAATAAAAGATAATTAAAAATAAAAGTCTCCTAAAAAAAATCAAAATAAAGTCCTTCAAATTCATAAATTTAGTCTTTATAGATTAAATTTCTACATGGTAAAGGGTTGTTTCTACTAAAAAATTCATATAATCCATATAGCACATGCCTATACTTGTTTCTACCTACATAGTTGTATATGCTTATGACATTATTTATTTGGCTAATTTTGACAATTCTTTCCATTTGCAGCATTTTTTGCACTATTACTTTATGCATTTAGTTAAAAGTTGATGCCTCATCATCTTTTACAAAAAAAGTACATATATATTGGCTAAGTTGGCACAAAGTTCTTTCTTGAGATACCAAAATAAATTCTATCCTTAAATACGCTGGTTGTACTAGCATCAAGTTGTGTGTCATTAGCACTCTAAGATTCTTAAATAGTACACAAGGCCAAAGTTCTACTGCCTCTCAGCCACTAAAGATTATAAAGATTGTAAGTATAGAAGAGAAGTAAATTCAAGGCTCTATAAAGATATGCTTTTGACTAAACATGCATTATGGCATGACAAATAGTAAAAACAACAACCAAAGTCTTGAGGAGGATCTTAAAATCTTTTGTTTTATATTGATTGTCTCATTTATACTCAAAGTTATTAGAAATAGTTTTTCTTTCTCTTTATTATATTTGAAATTAATATTTAAGATAAAAATAGCAAGAAAAATAAAAATAAATAAATATTTACGCTCTCAATGCTCCGCCACTCTTTTTTCATCTTCTCATCCAACTAAATTCTAAACTTTTCAACTACATTTAATTGATTAGGTTGTGGACATCATGGCATTTGGCTAAATTATGGACATCAAGATGAAATCACTTTAATTGAGTTATAAAAATTATAGTGAAATTACTTCAACTTAGTAGTCGACATCAAAGTGAAATCACTTTTACAAAGTTGTGGATATTATAGTAAAATTATTTTGATTGAATAGTAGAAATTAAAGTAAAATCACTTTAATTAAGTTATAGATATTAATGTCTACTTTAATGATATAATACTATTTAAGTTCATATGAAATTTTAGATTTAATTTTTTTTTATATATTTTTGGCATAATGTCATGTACAATTTAGCTAAATATAAGTTTGGGAGCTTGTGTCTTTTATGATATGGTCAAATCAGATTTTTTTGGTGAATTCATATATTTTTTTCTTTTTGTAGAGCTTTTGTTAAAGCTTATAATTGTGTTGTTATTGTTGGATTTGAGCTTATTCACACCATTGCTTTTTTTCCATCTGTCACACTTGATCTTATAGATATAAGTCTTAGACGTAGAATTTAGTATTTGAATTGAGTTTGGCAATATGTATATCTTACAATTTACAAAGTTAATATTATATTACTAATTTTGGTTTATAATCTATATTAGAATTATTAAAATTTATAAGTTGAAAGATGTCATTAATTAAGGTTAGAGGTTTCAAAAATATATAACTTTTTGTAATATTTAGTGTAGAACTAGACATAATAAGTTTCTAGATTCATCTTTGCCTAGTTGTTGGATTGTAGATCAATGGTTGATAATACAAAGCTAAAACCAAGCTTGAATTTGATCTAGTTCATAGTAGATGTATTTAGAGTAATATATCCATCATAATAGATTAATATAAAAAGCAAAGCTTGAAGTCCATCTTAGACGCTTGAAATTTAAGAATCCATAACTATTAAGATTTATTATAGTATTTATTTGTCTCCTACCATTCTAGCAAGTCTACCATAGCTTGTAGAAAAAGTATTCTTGCATGTACAATATATTGGAGTGCACAATCAAAAGAATGAAGAAGTCATTTAGTTCCTTAATTGTTAATCATTGGCCCAGCTAGTTATATAGGGTACACAAATATATTTTTATAATATTATTTTTAAATTATTTTTTATATTAAAATTATCTACTAAAGAAGCAATTATGTAAATTTTGGAATAATAGATAGTTGTCCACCTTCTCCCAAAAGGAAGCCTATTCACCTTAAATATTGTTACAAAATTAGCTACAGCTTTGATAAAATACTAAAAGACAACTACTATTAATTGATTCCATTGATCTTCTAATGATGGTTATAATGACAAAATATACCTTGATTATTTATTTCTCAATTTATAATTTATATGTATTCTAGCATAATTTAGTGATGATTTATTTTTTGATGATTGTGATAATGGATAGATTGATTTAAAGATTGGTGGAGTTGGTTTTAATATTCCTATATATATATATATATATATATATATATATAATTTATCTATTAAAATCAAACTATGACATAACATTTCAACTATGACGTAACATGTTATTGTTGAAACTATGACATAACATGTCAATGTGAATGTATATGTTAAGAGTGTTCATTATAGATTCTTTGCCAACTTGACAAAACCATGGCATAAAGCTAAATATATATATGTAAAACTTTGTACACAGTGTAAAAAAAAAATCCCTATGGTATAATAAAAAAAAAACTAAAGTTATCAATTTATTTACCTTTAATAACTATATATAAAGTAAATATTTTTAAAACAAATTAAATGTCACAGAGGGTTAATTCAAGGAATGATTTATAACTTTTTAAATTATGTAAACATTAATTTTTTTGAAGGGTTTTTAATTTAATTTATCTGATACAATTTATCTGTAATTTACCAAATAAAAATGATCTTAATATGAGATTGAATGTATGTAAAAATATATATTTATATATATAGAAGTGCACTGGTAGGAGTGTATGTATATATCAACTCAAACATGGTTTGGTTTCATCAAACAAAATCATCTCATCTCACACTTGTTGAATTTTACTTCAACTTGTCCGTTTCTTTTTAATGCAACACTGACTCTCATCTTTCATTTTGAGTGGGATGTGGTGCACCTGAGTGCATGTGGTTGGTGTGAAAGAAATAGAAGACTCACAATTGTGGGTTCTAGAGAGTGTGAAGGGAAGATATTGTTTAGTAATTTTTCCACCAAAATGTGAGTCCAGAAGAAAACAATGATTCAATGAACAATTGCTATACTTGGTGGGAAATGGTCTAATTTTACTAGGAAATGTGTTTCATTAGAAAACTTCTTTCACTGGTTAGTAATAATGGAGTTATAACAAGGCTAGATGAAGTCTTATACAGTGTTTTTTTTTAGCCTTATTTAATATTAAGCTGTTTATTATCTTTCTTCTCCTCTTCTAGTAAGTTATATCATTTAATGGTTTGGTGTTGGTATTTTGTTATTGATTTTCAATTTCTCTACACGAAAATTGCATCCACAAATTCTTCTTGTTTAACACCTCATATTATATAGCAAATACGAAATTAGAGATGTTACCATCCCTTTATTGATGTTTTATTTATTTATTTATTTATTTATTTAAAAAAAACAATTAAATAGACGTCTTTATTACATGTATAAATAGACTTCTTTGTTAAAGACTATTGTGTGAAAATATATATATATATATATATATTAGCATCTAAGCATTTCTAAAATCTAAAAATATAATATATTTTAACAAAGAATCCATAATTAATAATTTCTACTCATATTATGTCTAATTTTCTATTCCAAAAATAGTTGTAAAATAAGATTTCTATAAAAAATATATATATATATGGTTTTTAACTAAATTTTAGTTATTTTTATAATATAAGTAATTAAAAATAAATTCTATTTTTTTATAACTTTATATTAGATAGATATTAGAATACATTGATTTTGAAGGATTGTCCAAGTATAGTAGGAATATGCTTATTTATCTAAGAATGCATCTAAGTTTGTTCTTTAATAATCTATGAATAAGTCTCAAGTTGGATGGCAAAATGATGTTTAAGTTATGATGTATAATAGCCTCAATTGACCAAAATTTCAAACATGGCAAAATCTCAAAACCAAATAACTAAATTTCATCACTTCATATTTCTAGGATCACTTAAATTATCATATCCAAAATATCACTACTCAAACCTTAATATCCCATCTTATTTGCTTCAATAAATATATAACTTCTAAATGCCACAAAGTAATTTTGTGAAGTATCAAATCATATTTTGGTGAAGTATCAAGTTATATCAAATCAACATAACATATCAACTCAACTTCAAATATTGTGTTTTGTGTCCATTATTTCCCAATCTTTTATGTTATTCCTTTGCTCACTCATACATCTCCAAAGAAGATTCCTAGCACTCTAGATTGTGACAAAGAATGTCATTTTAAGAGAATTGAGTGTACTACAATTATTTTTTGGTTAAAAGATCAAGCAAACTTCCAAAAGTTGCACCATTCAAGAAAGATTGAAGTACGTGAAAAATAGACATCAAAATTTAGAGCACATAGCTATCTACATAAATAAAGCATTGAATGGAAAATATAATCTTTTTGTGGCCAAGATGCTAAATTGACTATGTAATTTTAATGCCAAGTGTGTAACAACTTATAACTAATCAAAAGATACTAACATTGGCATTAATGAAAATGATTGCAAGCGGAATATACATATATATATATATATATATATATCATGGCTGCAAAATTAAAGGACACATGTCTATTCATTAAAAGAATGCATATTTTATACAGTGTAAGACCAAATGTGTTTTTTCTTTGTAAGAGATTCTACAGTTGTAATGGTTACCAATTCACCATTATTATGGCCCAACTTGAACTTGTAGCATGAAAAAAAATGCTATTCAAGAATATTTGGAAGGCCTCATTTCAAGACAAATGTCAAGAGGTATGCAAGGAGGTATACTCGTGGTGGTATATCTGTTCTACACCCCACCTGCGATATACTATTAACAACATTCATTCAAATCTGTAAGTAGACAAGGATTAACACGAATGGCAATTCCATCAAACGCGAAAACTAAATATTGACGTAGTGAATGTAAAAATGGGATCAGGAATTACTTTCAAATTTCTTTCCTGACGAAAATGGTGGTCTCTTAGCCACTTAACCACAACCTAGCATTACATCAATGCAATGTCCGTGATTCTGTGGAAATCGAGCTGATTCTTTACTTCTGGGAATTAGTTTACCTCTTCGGAAATATTATTATAGCAGCCGTTAGACCTTGTCACTCTGTTGCATCATCAATCGTATGCTACATATTTCTTAGGAACTTCCATCTCAAACAGGACAGCAGATCCTATACATTCTGAGTTAGAAGCCTTTGAGACATGCATGAGACCAGTTGAACTGTATGATCTTATTTAAGTGTAGCGCAAGACGCATTTGAGACAGTCCCTTCCGGTGGCAGCCGGTTTACTACGACTCAAATCAACATCGACATACTCCGGCACATGGAAATCTTTGGCATATTAAACCTTTTCGGATATTACATACCTTGCCCCGCAGTGTATACCAGTGCGACTGATGATTGAGGCAGAAACCCAGCTGGAAACGACTTACAGACGAATCCTTTCACAAGAGTTCACAGCTTATTCCTTTTAAGAACAAACATCCTAGAAGTAAAAGCGGCAAGGGCATGGACCTCGGCACTCGCACTGATCAGCTCAATCCTGAGATGTCCACGTTCAACATCGAAAGGTACGCGCAATAACATATCAGTCAGAGAAGTTCATTAAATTTTATCCCTTCACAGTGTTTCCACTTCAAGCGATAGTTGTCGTTCTCATCATCCCAAACGTAATACCGACACTGTGGGCTATGGTCTCACATTGAAGTGCAAAGCCGGAGCAAGGGCTAGCATGACAAAGTGACTGCTAATGACCCAGAGACTCTGAAACTAAATCCCAAGTTCAGAAGCACGCTCACAACGTCAGGGAATGTCGCCAGAAAGAATGCAACGAACAAGCACGGTAAAGAGTTACACTGCATGTACATGACCTAAAACACAACCCTTTTCACTTCAGCAGGGAGAATGATGCCTGGGAGAGCAGACCTCGGCGTCACAGCCAACACTACGCGGATAATACACACAATTCGACCAACTCCACTACACGACTCCTTACTTATAGGGTTTGACTGCGGCGGCTACTTGGCCAGCCCTAAAACGTGAGATGCTTGAAACCCCAACGCCATCGCAGGGAGAGTAAGAAGCGGGGTATTAGCCAGCGTGGCATCACAGGTGCCAGGTCAGCTCATCTACTTCGATGGATATCCGTTCTAAGTGCATATCCGGGTCTCTTCCGAAAACTAGCCACGGTTCCGGGGCCAACACATTTCCATTCTGTGGTCACTCCTCTCCTGGCATCATGTGACTTTTTTGTCTTTTCATTCCATGTGTGCAACATCACATTGGTTGCAAGTACTCCTAAGCCACCTTCACACAACCACACACACTCCATCTTCATCATTTTGTACAGCATATCCTGCTCAAGACCACACCTCAGTTTGCCACTTGAAAGCAAACTAATTCATGTAGTAGCTGTTAAAAACCTTGACTCAAGAAAACTCTGAGTGTCCAAAGTAGCCTGGACTTACTATCCCAAATATCAAAGTGTTAAACTCATGAGACAAGAATGTTCTTAAGTAACACTATGTATAATTTAGTGCAAATTTTATTTTGCATACATATGTGTATATATGTGTATAAAAGTATATACATTTAGAATGAAGAGTATCAAATATGTTAATTTTTATTGTAAAAGTTTTTGGCATTTAATGTATGTACAGAAACTTAAAAGTGGACCACATGTATTCTTAGACTTGTAAAAGAAACACATCTTGCATTTTAAAGAACGGTTTAAGGATTACCAACAATATATGTACACACACATTAGAAAGTTGACTAATTTAGCAAGTTAAATGATTGATTAGTTGTAAAAGAATTTTATTAAGATGTAGAAATCTATAACTTAGATAGATTGTAATACCACGATATCATTGCAGATATTGTGAAAATTTGATATTTTTTACATTCAATCAATCACATATCACATATTGTTGATATACACACACACTCTGGTGGTTAAACCCATTGGCTTTGCCAGCGTTAAGTATGCTTTACGCAGCTAAAAAACACACACACACACAATACACCTCAGCAATCAGTGCCTCCTACTGGCTTTGCGAGCATTAAGTATGCTTTACGCAGCCAAAAAAAACACACGCTCAATATACCTCAGCAATCAGTACCTCCTACAGCTCCAGCCAGTGGGATATTTTGATGCTACATACAGATGTAGGCTGCTTGATTTTTCTATATATGCACATATGTACGTATGTATGTATATATATATACACTCATTTAATACAGTAGAGCATAAAACCAAGTGGGAATCAGTAACAAACAGAAGTTTGACTACTACTGGGGGATTGAATTGCTCTAAGAGCAAAGAGTTGGGCAAGCTCTAAGACATGTGATTTATCATTCATGAATCCCAATTCTGTAACAAGTACATTCTGCACTTTCTCAGGTTGTCATGATCAGCACAAACCCAAGAACTGCATTAGGCATAGAGAGATGCAGTTGTCTGTGATGAATACACCACCTGTCAACTTCATCACAGCAATGACTCCCAAACATGTGATTGCATCAGTTGTGGTTAGTTATGAAGGAAAACACTTGGCACAGGAATTTCATTTATCACAAGCATGCAGCTAGCACTTGCATGATATTCATGGAGTGCTGGAAGTCTAGCACATGTTCCACAGGATCTCATGAATCTTTGGAACAAACTACTCTGAATTTTACATGTGATTATATTGTACCAAGGTTTAGGCAGCACTTACTTGGTTTGGAAAATTCAAAGAACTGCTCCACTCTACATCCCCTGGCTTTTACTACATCAATATTCCCACAATAAGATGGCACTGTAATTTATGTGCACATCATATTTCATGTGCTTACTTAAAGAGAAAATTGTGCTCCTCACAACTGAATTTATTCATCAACTGCCAGTAGTATACGTCCAGATATACCACAAAAGGATCTCTGGAGTACAGAGACCAGTCCCTACCTGTTTAACGTCATTGAAATTGGACCTGAGAGATCAGTGTCAGGATATTCACTGCCACGATTTACCAGGCATTGACCTGAATCAGCAAGGGCCTGACCTGACGGATATCTGTAACACAATCTCGATTCCTCCTCATGCTGTATGTTCTCAAATTAATATTGAAGTCACTTAACCAACACAACTATCATATTACTAGTCTAGTAGTACTTCGAATTCACTACCATGCAAAGAATGAAAAAAGGCATGTGCAGCGCCGTTGATGTAGGGCGACGAATGATGACTTCGCTGCTGTGAAATCTCAGTATTCCTCACTTAGTTCATGGTAAGTTGGACAATGAGTGAGGCTGATGTGGTGAGGGCAATCCTTAAGCATGAGGTTACACGTCGATGTGTAGAAACCATAGTAAGTGCAGCGCTCAAATAATTTATCTGCTGTCGTGGTTGTGCTCGTAATGGATCTTCTTCAATCTTCGACACATGTCGAACTGTGTGATGTAGCTGATCATCCTCATAGGACCCGCACAGATGGCCTCAACCAGGTTTTGTAAGAAGGAATCCGATGGTGAAAATCCACGAGTTAGAATGACAAGAATCGGGCCCAAAACAGGTGTGGTGGTAATGATGAATTTGCCCTTCTTGATGCCGTCAATTGAAATGCTTGCGACTTCTTCTGGAGATTGAGCGTGCTTTCGGTTGTAGAAGGACGCCACTTTCATTCCTGCTGTCAGCTCCTCTTCATTGTCGACTGGAATAGTACCTCATGTTAAACTCTTTTCCATAATATGTTGAAAAATGCAGGCGCAAGGAATCCTTCAAATCGTAACAGTTGATGTTGAAACAGACAAATATTAAGCGGCAGTACACTCACCGTCATCTAGGAAACCCGTGTTTACAAACCCGGGACACACCAAATTCACACGCATGTTGTAGGGGACAAGCTCCAGCCGCAAACTCTCCGCGATGCCCTTGACAGCATGCTTGGTCCCCGTGTACACTCCATTTCCATACAACCAGCACTGAAGAGATTGGAGAAAGGTTAGAATTCGAATCGATTGATATGTAGCAGACAAACTATTATGCTGTACCCTGAAGAGTAAGTCTCTTCACAAGGTTCCTTAAAATACAACAGAACGAGACTCGAGTTTGATGTCATTCCACAATTCGGGTGGTCTAAATTTAGAATTATGATCTAAGCCTTGCTCGGTTCCGCGAAACAAGAAGCTTAGTTCCTCATGGACAAAGACACACACCAGATCCGCAAAAAAACGATTAATAGTAAACAGGTTTAACTTGCATCTTTGTCATGAAGAACGATGACCTTCGACAAGGTTTCTGCATTCATGCGATCTTTTCTTACCAAAGACGCCAGGCTGCCGATAAACACGACAGAGATGGGGTGATCCCGGCTCCGCAACTTCAGCTGAGGTAGTATAGCGTGCACGGGATAAATTGATCCAAGCACATTGGTGTGAACAACTGTGTTGATATCTTCCAAGGAGAAGTCCTCCATGAAGCCGCTCCTAGTAATCCCTGCATTGTTGATCAATATATCGATGGGTCTCCAGCCAAATGATTCCTTCACAGCCGTCGATATGCTTGCGTAATCTCCCACATCTGCTGCCTGCAATTGACATCATCGGCCCACAGTTACTAACACATCATAACACAATCGAAACAACCCTGACGAACAGCCCATTCAGATTATTCGGCTCAATGTTGTGTAATCCGCTATTGCAAAACACATTCTAAATCATTGTTCAGTCGCTTCACCGACAAAAGTTATTTGTCAAAATTCTCAAACACATCACCCCTCAGGGGAGCACCAGTCTTCCCGTACCATCACAAGAACGCGATCCTTGGGAAGCTCCAGTTCCTTCAACAAAGACTTCGCCACAGTTTCCATTTTCTCGAAACTTCTTGCAACAAGAGTCACGTATGCACCTTCACGGAGAGCTTGCTTGGCTACTGCCAATCCAATGCCACTAGAGGCGCCAGTGAGGAATATGTGTTTTCCTCTCAAGTTGGCCATGAATGGTTTCCTCGTCCATGATAACGCCAAAAATGATAACATCGCTCCTATGCCAACGGCAATCCATGCATAATGGATATACATGTCGTGGAAATTTCGGGCAGTTCGCTCGCAAAGGAATATATAATGCTAAAAGTGGCACCCACTATCAGTCTTGCGGTGCATGAAATGTTGCACACAGGCAACGTGAAAACGAATGCTAGTTTACAGGCACACGGTGAGTCTGGAAAAATAATCTTAAAGCCTCCACGAGGAAAAGATAACGCGCCACAGCGATTCCGCTACTGCAACTACACGAATTAGGAACGCAAGGTTCTTGAAAGTGCAAGAGGACTTTTCGCCAACAACGAAACGCGCCAAGCACGGCTCACAAGATCACAAAAGAAGTTCGACGAAGACGTCGCCACAGACTTGCGATCCGTCAACCTCCTCAAGACTATTGAGAAGGATTCGATTCACAAGAACAAGACGAATGAAGCATACCAAATGGTTGTAGCCGCTTGTAATGAAGGCATCTTAACATTAGCGGCAAATATATAGAGAGAAGGCTCTGACTCCGCTTCCTGAATGAAAGGGAAATCAAGACTGGATCAACACGACACAAGTGACAGACGACCCATAATTTTTTTTGCTGGTTTCACAGCGCCTTCACGCCGGGTTCACCGCCACAGCCAGCACCGGCCGGGTCCCGGCCACTCATTCTGACCCGGTAGTTGCCCGACCCGCCCCATCCAGTCCCAGTTGGTTCCCATCTGGCCCGCCAGCAATGGAGGTGTGAGTGGGCTTTTACAACAACCGCTCCCAGCGAACGAAGCCTGTGGTGTGATGTAGAATGACGCGGAGTGACGCGCCTTCGCGTCTACCCCCGTCCCACCCAATGAATGCGTCCACTTCATCCAAATCCTCCTCCTCTTCATCGTCGTTATCATCCAATGGCAATGTGTCTCTGAATATAAATCTACAACTATAAAATTGTTGGAACTCTTAAAACTATTTTTTAAATGGATTATTATATTTACAGAAATATAGATATACATTCACTTGCTCATGATTGCTTGGCTGAACATACGGAACTTATGGTAATTTATATTCCAGCTTTCTCTTGAGCTTTGAAATAAAAAGTTTACTTTGGTGATGGGGTGTATTCTCTACTGATCTATTTCCCACTTCTTTTCTTGTATCAACTTTCGTGATCTGATTCCATCAAAGTGAGGCCTCAGTGAAAGCATGAATTACAAGTGTATGGACAAGCCATCCTGTGCAATGAATATGTGTGGTTTCAAAGTGGGTGGAAAGTGTGGATGAGGGGTTGATAGAATGTGGGTGACTGGGACCATTTCCCCACCCACATTTTATCAGGGTTTGGTGCTTTTGCATAACTATGAGCCACCCTTTGCTTCCAACGAATTTGTAGGGCCCATTTCACTCTAGATGTCTTTTGACTAATTTGAAACAATTCTGAACCTATTCTCTTAAAAATCTCCACAGCACCTTCATGTGTTTTGTACACAAAGCCATAGATGATTTTTACAAAAGAATAAAACATTCTCATTTTACAAATGTGTATATGCAAAGATGGTTTCATAAAATCCCAACAACCCATACACTTTCCACCCACTGGGTGGGGGGGATTTAGAGGGGCTGTAGTCTCCCATGCAGCAGTCCCACTGATTGGAGATTGAGTGGGGTCAAGCAGCAACACCCTCGTTGAGAATTGTGTGGGCAAAGTCCCAAGAAGAAAATTTTGAATTTAAGCTTTGTATGAACCATATAATTTTGTAATCTTAATGTTCTGTTTTGGAACCCTAGAATTGCAAGTCATGTGTGTCTCTATCTTTGCCTTTCTTAATTCTTTTGTGTCCTAACTCCATTCTTCTCTCTCTTCCTAATTCTCTTTATCTTTTTTTATTTTTACTCTCTTATAATGAACCTTCTACCACCAAACTTGGAAAAATTGTATAACTCATAAGAAGAGCTGTTCAAAGATGTCTAAATCCATTCATTCAAACAAGCAACTATTATCAATTTAACCCCCACCCCTCCCTCCTCCTCCACCCCCACTCATCATAGGTGTCAAGCTCCACACAACAACAACTACCCAATCAAAGGCTTCTGGTTTTCTTAGAAGTGTGAATTGCATTCTGTTGATTATTTCATTAATATTCAACAATAAAGTCTTGTTTTTCCTTCAAATAAACTTTTGTATTCTTCAAATAATCTTCATTTTACTCTTTTAAGATTAAATAAGCTTTTTTTTTTATAATTCTGTCTAATTCTATCTTATGAATACTCTCTTATTACTTAGTGATAGTAATCTCGTACTTCAAGTTTAAAATACAGAATCTTATAAATTATTATTTTAATCATTACGTACTTTATATTCTAATTTTTTAAAATTTAGAAGGCTAACAAGGTTAAACTATATGTCATAAAAATATTGGTCCAATTCGATAGAAGATTTTAGAAATTTATTCTTGTAGATCTATTAAATTAAAAAATTAAAAAACATAAATATTAATTGATCAAGAATGTGGTGAATTTATCAAAAACTCATTGTAGAAAATAACTAAATACAAATCGTATATATAACTCTGGATATTTGGATACAAATAAAAAAAAAGCTATAAAGTTGTAGAATTCTTATTCGAAAATCTAGTGTGAAACCAAAATATTTTATCTGAAATATTTTCTAAAATAATGATAATATCAAAATTAGTTTGTCATAAGCCTACTAAATACAAATGTATCCACCAACTAATTCTGTTCAATCATACATATTTAAGACAAATAAAGAAATAAAGCTAACAACATAAAAAATTAATTAACTGGGACATAATAAATTAAACTTGATCTGCAAAATTTTCTTTATACAAGTAGAAATTTAAAATTAAATTTTATTAAATATCCATAAATAGAATCAAAATATTATTTTATAGGATCTTCATACATAAAATAATCTTGGGGTTTGCAGAATTAACAAGTATAAGAGTTTTAAAATCATCATATAATGAAATTTAAAATCATATAATTATATTTTATGAAAATTTTAAAATCCAGATCCTGTGTAGAATTAACAAGTATAAAGATTTTAAATTCAGATTTTTTAAGTATAGAATCTTTCAATAGATGATATCTATATATATATATATATATATATATATATATTTAAATGTTTATAAAATAAATAAATGAATAAATATGTACATATTTACACATAAACACACACACACACATGTATATATATATATATATATATATATATTATTTAACATTAAATTTTCCACGAAGTAAAAAAAAAAGTAAAAAAATATGGATTTCTTAAAGTAACAACCATATAATCTCAATTCATATTTGATTTTTTTATGTTTTTAATCATAAAAGGTTTTTTTAAAATAAATTCTAGTTAAAATTGAAAAATAAAAATAAAAAATAAAAGTTAAATAGAACTCAATTACCAAAATCTTAATAGACATGCTTTAGAAAAATATATCAAATGATAACTATTCTTATTATAAAAATATGTTTGTGATTTCTATACCATTTAAAGTATCCACTATTTGAATCATGTTCAATTTGTGTAATACAGTTTTAATTCAAAATTGAAATAAAGTCTAATTTTCACGTCTTTATCCAACATCCAATATCTCAAACTTATATTTTTTCAATCTTACTAGTAAAGTTAATACAAATATATAAGTTTAAAAAAACTATAAAAAATATATATTCTACATATATAATACAATAGAACTAATTTACTTGATTCCATACAAAGATTTAACTATACACTATATTCTAATAATTATATCAAATAATATCATGAGCTAATCAATTTTATTCTAAAACTTTTGTGAATAATACTCAACTATAGGATATTAAAGTATCTAATATAATTAAATACTAAAACATATGTAATTTTTAACTACTAATATAAATATAAATAAATATTAAATATTTTATTATACAAATGATTAAAAGAAATCATATCACTTTATTAAAATTAATTATTAATCTCTTTAGAATCAAAAATTTAAAACATGCTAATTAAATATATATATATATATTTAAAAATATATAAATATATATTATTAAATATTTATTATTAATAATTTATATATTTATATTATTAAAAAATTTAAACAAATAAATATTATTTTATTTATAATTTATAATTTATAATTAATTTATGAAATAATCATTACTAAAATATTACTAAATATTATGTTTTTTAAAATTAATAAATTGAAATATAAATAAAAATAAACATAATTTATAATTAGATTTATTAAGTATTATATATATATATATATATATATATATATATCAAAAATAAATTATTTATTTTAGTAAAAATATAAAATCATGAAATATTTTAGATGATATATATATCTATATATATATATATATATATATATATATATATATATGTTTAAATTCTTAATGCTACACACTCATATTATTAATGTGACACCTTTATAGAATTAGAACATGCGCATTGGAAATAAGAGACAAAAAATGAGAGACTACAAGTATAATTAATTATAAAAAATTTAAATTATTATCTAAAAGAAATCTATATATATATATATATATATATACAGTATTATTAATTAATTTTTAAAATTTTAAACAACTAATAAAAATATAAAAATTAAATTTTGATTTTAGTATTTTTAAAATATCATGAATTAAAATTATTTTTTAGATTATAAAAAAATTCTCAAATAATTATATATATATATATAATTTAAAAAAATAAATTTTAATTTAATAATAAACAAATAAATTTATATTTTATAAAGAACAATTTTATAGTATTTACATATAAAATTTTAAAGATTAATTATAGATTTCACTATTTTTTGGTAAAATATTATAATATCTAATTTCAAAAATATCTAAATCAACATCATCCTTTTATTTTGTAGACTTTCTACTTCTGTTGTTGTGCTTTGAAGGTTGCAAACTATCTAGTTTTAAACAAATAGTTTAGTTTTGTAATGTTGATTTTTCTTTAAAAAAGAATATGACCATTTTTTGTGAAAATTTTTATTTGACATAAGAGGTTGGGAAGTATCATCAACTAATTTGACTTGTGCATTTACTAAGTTTGAGATGGATGAGAAATTCATAGATGCTATAATATATGAAAACAAAAAAAAATTTGTAACTATTATAAATCTTTATAACTTTATCAATATTTTTTGAGTAAAAATTTCATACATCACCAATGCCAACTACATAAGTACTATATATACACATATAATAGAAATCTAGAGTCCATGCTAAAAAGTTGTGTAATTGAAAGAAGTAAATAGATTAGTGTTATAATTAAATTCATGAAGTCTAGCTTTTATGAGCATGAGGAAGGTAAAGATTAATATGTCCAAGAATTTTGATAGAACAAGATCAAATTTTCAAGGATTTTTGTAACAAATCAAGCTCTATTTAAGGTTGTATCTTTTCTAATATCTCGATGAACTTACTTAAGTAGGATTCATAAGCGCACTTCTTTTAAAAAATTCTTTCTTATGATTTGTATTTTTTATGGAAAAAAATTTATGACTATTCTATGATTTAAATTCAATGTTGAAAGTATCTATGGTTACATTTAAAATATTAATAAAGAAAAGGCAAGAGAGACCAAACTTATATTGCCATAATAAAGATCATGTTCATTGACCATATGTGTTGTTAAATTCTAAAATCTAGCTTGTAATGTGGATTGGAATGATAAAGCTCTTATTAATCAATTTTAATATAGATTGAATAATAATGCCAAAGATTTATTATTGATAATGTGAAGAATAGATTCATTAGAATAATTTATTGCTCAAACCGTTATATGCAACAACCAACTCTTTGAGAGATGCTAAGAACAAAGATTTAGTTGGAGAAGTATAAGTCAAGTTATAGCAACATCTTCTAAGTTTTTAGAAGCTTACTTGTTTAAGCTAAAGTCTTCACAAATTGACACAATATGTTTTAAAACTTTTATTGAGCAAGAAATGACTCATCATTGTTAAGAAGGTTTGTACCTATATTGTAGAGAACTCAAGTATATTGCTCAATATTATCCAAAGAAGCAATGCAATCACAAAATGAGGAGTATGGTTGCAAAAGAAGACAATATGTAAAAAAATAAGTTTTTCTAGCCATAGTAGAAATTGTGCAATTGAAATCTTATATAATATCTAGTAGAGATTATATTCTTTCTTTAGATTCCTTACTTTATTTTACAACAAAAGTTTAATGTAGGTCCAAAAAATCACAAAGACTTAGCCTTGTTAGATTTAGGAGCCTTGACATGTTTTATAAATGAAGATTTTGTCAAAAAATTGAGCTATATCCTTATTTAAGAAAATCAAACTTGTACATATGAAAGTAATAGATAGACATTTTTTATCTTTTGAAGATGTTATATATGAAATAATATTATTTGAAGTAATAACTAATGGTCATAATAGTATAGTAATATTTAATGTGATGAGATTTCTTTTTAATCTAATTATTTTAGAATTATCACGCCTAAAAAATATAACCTTCAAATAGATTAGATTTCTTATCACCTTGATTTTTTCTATAGTTTAGCCTAAGATTGTACTAAGCAAGTATAAATCCATAAGACTAATACATCTAAACTATTATTAATAGATGTGAGAACTTTTATGTATATTATATAAGAAGAATCAACTTTTGCTATATATGCCATACCTATGGTTAATAGAGAAAAGATTTTAAGTGACATTCTAAGCTAATATTAAGATTATCAAGAAATTTTTGAAAAATAAAATGCAAATATTCTTTCAGAGCATCATCTTTATGATTATTCCATTGATCTTTTAATAATGACTTCAAGTACAACTTGATCCAATCTATAGCCTATCCCAAAATAAATTGGCTGTACTTAAGAAGTATATTGATGAAAATTTGGTAAAGAAGCTCATATGCCATTCTAAATCTCTAGCTAGGATATCAAAGGCATGAATCTTAAAGAAAAAAATCTCAATATATTCTAATATCATTGAGAAAGAATAAAAAATCACTCAAAGATGATATATTATTAAACTAAAATGGTCATTGCTAGAGACAAGAAGATGTCATGGACATATGCATGTAAGCCAATAATTACATGTATAAATAGGTAGAAGTAAGTAAAAGTAGGTAAAAGTAAGTTAATTCTATAGTATTTGATATGAAAGCTTCTTAGAAGCTTCATAGACATTGCTTTGATTTTATAGGTATCTTTAGTTGACTTTTTGGGATTAGAAATGTGGTCAACAAATTGGCCATGTGCCACACATGTTGTTAGCTTCAAGACCAAGCTAACTATGTGGCCCATACATAGAAAAACTTGCCTTGTAAGTCAAGGCATGTGACCTACAAAGTCAACACATATTGAAGGTCCTATAGAATGTTGCCACGTAGCCTCTAATTAGATAGTATATATAGAGACAAGAGTAAAGCCTTCTTCACTTTTGTCAACTCTTTTCTTGCTTCCGATCTAGTTTCAAGGGTCTCTAGTTTTCTTCGCTTTTGGCAATAGCCATTCTAATTTCTTTCTTAATATATATATCAAGTTATTTCTATTTTTTCATCTTTCTATATGAGAAATCTCACTTCTTTATTTGTCTTTATCATGTTTTTATCTTTGATAGAAGATTAGAAAGTCCTAAAATAAAACTAAGGACTAGAAAGATATTAACAAGAGTGAAGAAGGCTTTACTCTTGCCTCCATATATATTCTTAACTAGGAGCTATATGGTGATGTCTTATAAGACCTCTAAAACGTGTTAACTTTGCAAGACACGTATTTTAACTTACAAGGTAAGTTTTTTTATATGTGTATTACATAGTTAGCTTATTTTGGAAGCTATAAATACATTATTAATATTTTGACTAAGTTTTTAACCTATCAATTAATTACAAATATATATAAAGTCAAAGTAGCATCTATGAAGCTTTTAGGAAGCATTTCTAAAAAATAATATGAAATAAATCTATTTTTATCTACTTCTAGTTAATCATATAGATAAATATTAGAATAAATATATATGTTATTAATATAAGGCTTCTATGTTATTTGTGAAGAGAAATAATAGATTTCTATAGATGTGTGTAGACTATTGAAGATTCAACAAAACGACCATTAAAAATAAATATCTTCTACTTTTGATTTTAAGACTATTTAATCAATTAAATCAAGTGAAGATTTATAAAAAAAATAGATCTAAAAAGAACATACAACCTAATACGCATCAAAGAAGAAGATGTATAGAAAAATATGTTTTGAACTTAATATGGATATTTTGAATATAATATTATATTTTTTGGACTCACAAATGTACCAATTGCTTTTCAATATCTATTAAATGACATCTTTTATGAAATTCTTAATAATTTTTTTATTTGATATCTACACAATATCTTAATATATTTTAATAACATAGAAAAATATGAAGTTTATGTTCATATTTCTTTACAACTTCCCGCCTTAGATGTATCATATCAAATTCATCAATTGTCATATGGCATGATTTTCTATCTGTAAATATACTTAATACCTAGCTATAAAGAGTTTAGCTTTAATTTATTGGCAAAGCTCTAATAAATAATTTATTCTAATTAAAAAAAAATGTATCAATATAAAATTATATTTTAATAGCAAAAATCTTTGATATTTAAAAAGATTTATACATAAAACTTCCTTAAGCATTTGAAAAATGCTTTTACATCCTTTGTTAAACTAAATCATAACTAATTATTTTTCAGTAAGTTAGATTTCTCATAAGCTCAAAGAAAATCCATAATTTCTTTATAAAAATCTATCTTCATATCATAATTTTGACATAAGTCTATATCTCTATTTTTAATATATATATATATATATATATATATATATATATATATATATATATATTCTTGGCTCTCAAAAACTCCTTAACTTTGCATAAAATATTCAAATTGTAGCAAAATTCTTTTAAAACACTTTTCTCTTGTAAAGGATTTTTTTCAATGAATTTTAGAATATCATATTTTTTGATTCAATTATTCAAACTTTTTCAAATTTTTAGAAAATTAAGTATTTATTCTTAATCTTTATCACAAAAAAAATAAACCATAATTCTACTATAATTTTTTTGACATCTTAAAAATCCTAGCAAATATTCTAAACTCTAATTTACAAACACTTGAGTACAATTTTCTCCATATCTCAAAAATCCAAAATTCAAATACCACAAAATTTGATATATAGCTTTATAATATAGTTATATACATTTGATGAAATTTTTAGCCAAAGAATTGTCTAAATAGCCAACATATGGCTAAAATCAAATCCCTCATGAAATTGATTCATTGAAACCTCAATTTAAAAGTGATGTCTTCAAGTAGTCATAGCTCCTTTAAATCAACTTCAAATCTTTTATCTTTTGTATGCAAAATGTAGTTTTTTAAATCAGCTTTTCAACTATATAATTTAATCCTCAAAAAAATTTCATACATATATACTATATTCCACAAAGTGATAGTAGGTACAAAATCAACATCTTGACTTTGAGCTCCTATATCTCATTCATAAAAACTCCAAATCACACAAAAATTTCACCAAAATCATACCAAAATTCCTAAATTTAATGATTCAAACCTTTAATATTTAAGTGTCTTAAAAATATAACCCTAATCTATAATAAGGCCTCAAGTAGTCTTCTTGAAGTCTATTGAGCATGAATTTTGGCCAATAAGAATAGATATTTTTATCATCCACCTCCATTCATCCATATAATTAGCTTAATTGTTGTTTTTTATATGAAAATCATTCTTTATTCTTTTTTTAATTACTTTTACATAGTATGTGGCTTTAATATCAAATAAAAGAAATAAAATAAGATTTCAAGAATCATCAATATCTAATAAAGGTGGCTCTAAATATATAAAATTATTATTATTATGAAATCAATATTAATAATAGCTCTTTTAAACTAACTACTTAAAAGTGGTAATCTAATTAAATTTTGTAATCAACTAAAATCTAATAACATAGCTCTTAATATATTATATAATAAATTATATATTAAAAATCTATATACATTATTTTTACATGGTAGCCAAACTACAACATAACAACATTTGTTAATATTGTATCTCTGCCAATGAATAAGATATTCCAACCTAAGACAGCATTGCCTCGAGTCTAAAACTTCTTCTACATCAAATTCTTTATTATTATCTACTTCTATAGGAAGTCGTGGTCTTTGTCTTCTTCTTAAGATATTCATATCTTTATATAGCTCCAAAAGAGACACATGAAATATGGCATGGATTTTTATAGACTGTAATAGATATAATCAATAAGCGACTAGATTGACTCATTTATAAATAAGAAATGATCAAAGTCTATGATAATCCAACTTGTCACAATAACAAATAGTTTTAATATTATCAAAAAATAATCATATCTTATCATCCACATTGAAATGAGGTTGTTCTTTGCAATAAATATTGGCATTGTCTTTTTGTTATTTTTGAACTTCTTTTACTTTTATCTTTATTATTACATATAGCTCAAATAATTGATTTTTTAAATCTTATGTCACAAGATTATTAACTTTTAAAAAGTCAAAAGCATCAAATTATAGATAATAACTATTATTAATAAAAAAATATTATATAAAAAAATATATCATATTATTATAAGAAAATTTTATAAATGACAAAAATATTATCCAATCATCTTATTGATAGTAGATGGTGCACCTCAAATATTGCTCCAAAACTTGATTTATACACTTTGTTTGTTTATCATTTTGAGGATAATAAGTCAAAGATAGTTTTATGTCCACCTTTAGAATTTCAAAAAACTTTCTCAAAAATCTTGATACAAAATGAGTTTACTTATCCAATATAATATCCTTAAAAAATCCATAATAGCAATAGATGCTATCAAGGAAAAGCTTAGAAGTTTCTTCACTTGTGATAGATTTTGTACATAGTACAAAATTTGCTATCTTAGTGAAACAATCTACTATTACAAATATAGAGTTATAAAAACCTAAGAATAGAAGATTTATGATCATATCCATATAAATAAAAGACCATGGTTTTTTTAAAACAGACAATGGTTGAAAAAGTCTATAATGCTAATGACAAGGACTTTTTGATCTTAAGCAAATATCATGGGATTATACAAAAAATTTGACCACCTTCAATATTTATGGCTACAAAAAATCTTTATATATTACTTTGAAAGTCTTATTATATAAAAAATATCCTATTGTTAGAAAGTCATGATAAGCTTGAAGAACACATAATCAAGCTTCATCTTCTAATACATATAAACGCCTATCAAAATATAATAGATTTTCTTTTTAATTCAAACTAAAAAATATCATGAAACTTTGAAGAATTTTTCTTAATATCATAAATAAGAAGATCAACAGACATATTTAACTAAATTTACTTAATAAAAATTAAATCAATAATTAATATTGATTTTATTGCTCCAAGTTAAAGATTCTTTAGTTTTAATAAAATTATTTTTTTTTAATAAAAAACCTCTTTTTTTATACAAGATAAGATTGTCTACAGAGTGCATCTAAAAAATCTTATTCTTTCTTTAATTGATAAGTAATCTTGAATTCAAATCTTCACAAAGATATTCTTTAGTTGAAAATTCAAAATACATATTGACATAAAATACTCAAGATTCTTATAATCTATATATATATAATGATTGGACTAGGAGCATCTTCTAGTTAATAGCACCATTCTTGAACAAATCCATGATTGTAAGAAGTTCTTTTTGGTAGATCTTATAGTTGATCTTAGTTGCTGAATTTTTTTTGGAATGAAAAGCTATTGGATGAAGTTTATCATCTATTTCTATTTATGACAAAACAATAGTAGAAGCAAAATTTGATGTCTTTGTTTCAATAAAAAAATAGCTTAAAAAAGTTGACACAATACAAGATTGGTGCAAAAACAAAGATTTCTTTAAAGCTTCAAATATTGCTTTTGTTTCTTAATTCAATTGAAGTTTGTCTTTCTAATTCAAATGTATAAGTAGAATTATAACTTAAGAGAAGTCTTTGATAAAGATCTGATACTAGTTGGCAAATTCTAAAAAGCATTGGACATCTTTTACTATTTTTAAAATCTTTCAATCCATAATAATTTGAATTTTTTTAAATCTATTACAAGTTTATCATTTGAAATAATATATCCTAAAAGTTGACTTAAATATTATGTAATAATTACTTTTTTATTTTGGCATAGAATTCTCCATCTCTTAATTTTTATAATATACAAAAAACATGAAGTTCACATTCTTCTAAATTCTTAGAATAAATTAAGATATTTTTTAAATAATAAAAAATAAAATCTATAAAAACTCTTCAAAAATATCATTCATTAGATGTTGAAAAGTTGTTGGTGCATTTGTAAGTCCAAAAGACATGACATTATATTCAAAATATCCATACTTAGTTCAAAACATGATCTTGAATTCATCTTTTATTTATGCGTTTCAAATTATATTTCCTTTATAGATCTATTTTTATATAGATCTTAGCTTAATTTAATTGATCAAGAAGTCTTGGTATTAAAAATAATAGATACTTGTTCTTAATAGTAATCTTGTTGAGTCATTGATAATCATCACACCTTTGCAATGATCCATCTTTTTTCTTCACAAATAAAATTAGAGCTCATGTTGGAAATTTAGAATGGCATATGAAGTTCTTGACCAAATTTTCTTCAATATACTCTTTGAATTTAGCCAATTCATTTCATGATAAATTGTAAATTGATCCAAATGGCAGTTCAATTCATTCTTGAAGATCAATTGAGTAGTCATAGAGATAATGTTTTAAAAGAGTATTTGCATTCTTCTTGTCAAATATATATCTTCAAAATCTTCATATTGACTAGGAATGCCATTTGATTTCTTTTCACTATTAGAAACAAGTGTAGATAAATGATATAAGGTGATTTGTTTTTTGCAACGTATAAGAAAGTTTTAGCACCTACAAATATATGTTTAATTATACTTGATTCATGACTTTTTATATGATTAATTACACCCTTAATTATACTTTTAAAAAAATCAAGACTATAAGACATCCAATTTACTCAAAGATTCTAGTTTTTTAAATATAATAAACTTAAAATAACTAAATTAAAAAAAGATTTAATGATATTAAATACCTCAAAGCTACTATGACCATTAATTACTACATTTATAGAAATTATTTCATAAATAAGATCTCTAGAAGATAATGGACAACTATCTATGACTTCTACATAAACAAAATTTGTTTCTTTATTAGAGATATGTTATGTCTTTTAACAAATTCTTCATCTAAAAAAAAAATTGAAGCTCTTGAATCTAGCAAAGTAAAGGCTTTTTGATATTTAGGTCCTAAACTAACATCTATTATAAAATAAAGAGAAGATTTTAAAGAGATAATATGACCTTTATTATATATTATGCAAGATTCTAGCCATACGATTTCTATTGTAGTTGAACAAACTTATTTTTTAACATATTATTTTTTTTAATAATTATACTTTTTATGATTTCATTGTTTTGTTTTGGATAATGTTAAATAGTATGCTTTAATTTTCTACAATATAAATAAAATCATTTTTTATAACAATAATTATTGCTCAATAATAAGTTTGAAATATACTACATCAATTTGATTATCTTTTACTTTCAAAGGTATATATTGAGAAGTCATTGGTATTACAATTCAATTGTAATAATGTTAACGTCTACTTATGTAATTTTCAAACCAAAATTTAAAAAGTTAATTGTCACACTTTATAGCAAAATCAATTTCTTGATTCAATATTTGAATATTAAACAAATTGAGCATCAATTTCTTAACCTCTTATTGTAATCTATAAAAACATTGGCTAATAAAAGCAACATCTTATTTGATATCAATTACAAGTTATCAAAATTGTAAAGCATATAATATTATAGATTAATTTTTTTATTAAAAAATATAAATCTTATTTGTTATAATACAAAGTGCATCATGTTTTCCATACATATATAAAAATTCTATCTAAAAAACTTTTTAATCATCTAATATTGAATCTCGTCGTTCAAAAAAATAAATAAAGACCATGATAATGTAAAATCGGAAAGTAGTGTTTTAATAAACCCAAATTGTGATCTTAGAGTTGAATAGTTTTGGAATTGAAGTTCAATTGCTAATTGTACTTGATTGATGAATCTTCAAAATTTTAACCTTGTACCATCAGACTTCTCAAGTAAGACAATTTTTGGTTCTCTAGAACTTGAATAGTGTTTCATTATAGGTAAAAGAACATGATTTAGTGTAGATGTTGTAATAACTCCAATCATCTCTATATCTCTATTTTTTATCTTTTTTGTTATTCTTTAAGGTGGTAAATTGAGTTGATGTATTGCAAGCATTAATTTCCTTATTTGTTCTTACATTTGTGCAATTATACTCTTTATTTCAATATGCTTTGTCATAATAATACTTAGAGATAAAAAATATGTCTAATATTAGTCAAGATAATTGAAAAAAACTTGAGAATAAAAAAATACTAAAAATAATATAAATTTATAAGAGGATAATCTGTAACTTCTAAAATACTTATGTCTTATTAAGAGAAAGGAATAATCTACTTTTAATCAGGAAAAAATAAAGCTCTAATATTGGAAGTATACTCTTGTCAATTTGTCAAGGATAAGAACTTGATAAAAGCAAATAAATAATTGAAACTTTCTCAAAGAAATATGACAAAATAAAAATTAGAAAGTATGTATATTAAAAAGAAAAATAGAGTAGCTATTGCCAAAAGACAAAGAAACTAAAGAATCTTGAAACTAGATTAGAAGCAAAAAAGAAATTGAAAAGAGTGAAGAATGCTTCATTCTTACCTACATATATATTATCTATCTAAAAGCTACATGGCAACATTCTATAGGATCTCTAAAATATGTTGACTTTGCACAATACGTATCTTATCTTGCAAGGCAAGTTTTCTATATGGGTGCCACATAGTTAGCTTGTCTTGCAAGCTACCAACATGTGAGGCATGTGGTTAACTTATTGACTAAGTTTTTAACCTATCAATGAATTACAAATACATGTAAATTTAAAACAACATCTATTAAGCTTCTAGAATGCTTTCCTAAAAGATATTATGAAATTAATCTATCTTTGCCTACTTCTTTCTATTCCTAGTACCTAAATAACAATTACATAAATATATATCCATGACACTTATTGGAATATGTCATTATCAAGATTTGATTTTAAGATCACTTATCAATTCAAAAAATAATAAAATATATTAAAAATTCTTTTTAAATATTCTTATTGTGTATCAAAACAAGAGATGCAATTTTCAATTAATAAAGAATGATTTTTTTAAAGCTAAAGCATTTTCATCTTTAAGGAATGAAATCAATATTGACTATTGGTTCAATCTTTTTCAAGCAAGTTTAATTAAGTATGTCCTTTGATCATCTTATTTACAATATTAAGACCAATTCTTCTAAGTTTCATAATACTTCTAAGTTCAAATTTAAGAATAATCTATTCTATTTTGAGACACAATTATACATTCTTAAAGGCAAAGTACAATTACATGTTTTTTAAACTTATCAAAACTATTCAATAGCCACATATTTTAAAAATAATAAGAATTTAGAGCTCATAACTAAAGATTTTTGGTCGTCTCAAATATGGAAGGTTGTCAAAGACTTTCTATAATTATGTGTTATTTATTCAATATTAAGAATTTTTCATCATCGACCTTATGGACTTCTTTAGCCATTGCCTCTTCCAAAATAATTATGATCTTTTGTTTCTATGGTTTTTATTACAAAACTTCTAGTCATATGATTCTATATTTATAATAATAAATTATTTTATCAAAATTATATATTTTATATCATATAAAAAATCTATTATAAGTAGAAAAACAACTAAGTTTTTTTTCACAACTTCTATTGCCATCATAGATTACTCAAGGATATTATATTAGATAGGATGATTCAATTTGTATTAAGATTTGAAAGAATCTTTTTCAAGATTTTAAAGGTAGACATAAAATTAACTTTGGCCTTTCATCTTCAAACTGATAGGCAAATGGAATAGGTAAATCAAATTTCAAGTACTATTTGAGATGTATAATGAGCTATTATTAAAATGATTGCAAAACCTTTTTGCCATTGGCATAATTTGTATACAATAATTTGGTATATTTTTCTACTTAATAAATACCTTTCTTTGCCAATTATAGTTATCATCTATAATTTGATACTTTTGACTTTTTAAAAGTTCAAAATCTTATAATGGAAGATTTAGAAAATCATTTGTCAGAGCTACATTCAAAAATAAAGGCATATTCAAAGGAAGTTCAAAAATGACAATAAATCAATGTGGATGCCTATTATAAGAAACAACCACAATTCAATGTGAGTGATAAAGTATGATTATTTTATTGCAATATCAAGGCTACTTGTCCTTTTGATAAGTTGGACTATTATAAACTTAGATCTTTTTCTATTTGTGAATAAGTCAATTATGTTGCTTATCAATTATACCTATTGAAGTCTATGAAGATCCATCTCATATTTTGGAAAGAAGAAAAATGACATCTTGTGTCATAGAAGTGAATAATAATCAAGAATTCAAGATAGAAGAAGTCTTAGATTCAAGGTTACATTCAAATAAATTGAAATATCTTGTACATTGGTATAGATATGATATTAATGAATGCACATAGAAACTAGCAAAAAATCTTACAAATATAATAAAAAAAATTGAGGCTTTTCATCAATGTCATCCATCAAAACCAAGATGTAGAATAGAATAATTCATGAAAGATGATGGCCACTTCTCTGAGAATTAAACTCTAGAAAAAACAAATAATTTCACGAGCATATGTATTTTTTCTAATGATTACCTATATGATTAGATAGAAGTAAATAAAAGTAGATTAATTTCATAATATCATCTGAAGAAACTTCTCAGAAGCTTTATAGATGCAATTTTGATTTTATATATTTATAGTTGATTAATAGATTAGAAACTTGGTCAATAAATTAATCAAGTATCACACATATTAGTAGCATATAGAACAAGCTTACTATATGGCATACATATAGGAAACTTCTCTTATAAGTTAAGACATATGTCGTGCAAAGTCAACATGTGTTGAAGGTTGTATAAAACTTTATCATGCAGTTTCTAGATAGATAATATATATTGAAGTAAGAATAAAGCGTTATTTACTCCTTTCAATGCCTTTTTAATCTTTTCTCTTGTTTGAAGACTTTTTAGTCTTTTTTTCTTGGCAATAGCTATTTCAATTCAATATATTATTATTTTTGAGTGATTTTTTAGTCTTTTCAAATAACACAAGAATATATTGAGGTTTTACTTCTTTGCGATTCATGTCCTTGAAACATATCTCTTTGTATTATAACTATAATATTCTACCACCATAAGTTATTTTTAAAAAAAAATAAATACTAGTAAGGTTAACAAGTATAAAGACAACAAAAAAAAACCAAAAAAATACAACAATCTACAATCCACAACAATTCACAAAAACCTATAATACAAGAACATTAGTAATACAAAAGCCAAAGCAAATAAATAAAAAAATATTGTCTATATAGCAATTTTGATATGACACTTTCATCTTATTTTTTGTTTTATTTATTTTGATTAGCTTTTCTGTCCTTATATTTATATATTATAAATATATATATATATATATATATAAGACTCAATTTGTGTCCAACTTATTTTAAAACTTGTAACAATGGTATATTATTAGTGTAGGATAGAGGTTTCTATTCTACAAAAGAAGGTGCTTATCTAGCAAATTTCTTTATATACTAATATATTTGTAAAATATATTAATATATCATGTATTATATCACATAGTGCACCCGAAAAAAACTAGTAAAAAAAAACACAAAAAATTAACAAAAAGATATATACATGTATATATCTGAAATCTGTAAATGGTGTCAGTAGAACCCTAACTGTGCGGCACCGTCGCCGCTCTGCCACTGGAGACAGAGCGGTAACATTACTTAGACCTTCTCGCCCTTGGGCATAACTTCCTCGAGTTAGTGGGGGTGTGCAGGCTTCTCCGCACTCACAGCCGATCAGAAGGTTCGACTTGAGATGGTTGAAGAAGGTGAGCAGCATAAGACAAAAACACAGTGTCCTACTCGACGGGTTCATAAAGAATGTGCACTCGCTCGAAGGGGGAGAGAGGGAGGGTGACGGCGGGGGAGAGTTTTTGCCGTTTTCTGACAACTTCAGTGCCAGATGGGTTAAACCCCACTCGCTGGGTTGTAATGGACGCCGTGGCTTTCCAGGGTGCAAATTATGTTTCCCCCAATCGCACTCACTCCCAGGGCGATCTCGCACTCACTCATTCCCTCAGCGAGCCAGCCTGTGAGTGAGTGCACGCCGCAGAAGGGGAGGAGGAATGTCACATTGACAGATCGCGATCGGGTGCGAAGTCACGACATTGTTGTTGTTGTTGTTTATTCTTTTATTCTTTTATTTCCTTTAAAGGGTGAGCAGGGGGCACCAGTCTGTGTCCGAATAATGTCGATGGTTAGCACTTTATTGACACGCTTCCCAAATCACACACTGTCCATTTGGTGGGTTCATCACTGCTATTACCTCAGTTTATTTTTCTGTTTGTCCTTTGGCTCTGAGCCTCTTGCTGCCTCGATAAGCAGTAAATAAAACTGTGTAGATTTTCTCAAGAATCCGGCTGGTGAATGGGTTGCACATATTATTAAACGATTAGAAAAATAAAATGGTAATTGAATACGACACAATTTGCTACTGAGAGAGTCCAACTACCAGTCCACCATCGCTCGTTTTCTCTTCGACCGACAACGGTATTAAGTATTGGAAACTAAAAAGATGTAATCAATCAACAATTATCTTTTGAAACATTACGATAGATGAAGATGATGCTTAATAGACGTGAAGGTTTAGGGTTTAGGGACGTGAAGGTTTAGGGTTTAGGGACGTGAAGGTTTAGGGTTTAGGGACGTGAAGGTTTAGGGTTTAGGGACGTGAAGGTTTAGGGTTTAGAGACGTGAAGATTTGTTTTGACAGATATATTGTAGAATAGGTATGACATGCTGTACGAAAGTCGTGGTAATGTCAAGCTTGTTATTTGCATTTAATTGCTCTCATTGGAGAAACTGTGACCTAAATCCCATTTCATTACAACATCACTCGAGATGCAAAAAGACTTAATAGTTGGTCCATTTTACATCCAAATGAGAAATCGATTTGAGGCTTGCTGACCTTGCAAAGAGTCCGAGTGTTGACTGTTTGCTTTTGTTGAGTGTTGTTATACTTATTTTATTTTTGAGATAAATAAATAAATGCGCTATTATTTATATAAAGGTATACATAACCGATTTTTTAAAGATTTTAATTTTTTAACCGTACTGTCCAAAGTTTTAATTCATAATTGCAACTTAAAGTCTATCTGAAGCGACATAGTACAAAAATTTGATCAAAAGAGTGAATTACAAAGTAATTTTGCACTTCTAAAAAAGTGATGGATAATATAGTGTGTAGCTTCTTTACATATAAAAATATAGCAAATGAAATACAAGCTTCACTTTAAAATTTTCAAAAATAGAAAATAAAAAAAATACTTGAGTTTCATGGAAGATTTATATGTCACACATCAAATATAAATATATAAATATATATACCCTAATTACTTAATTACTCGGTCACTTAATTTAGACATGTTATTAAAAATCGGTTGTCAAGTTTAACCACCAATAATTCATTGCCTATATGCAATAAATTCTTGTAACACAGTATGCTCTATTTTTCAAAATGTTTGAAGGTATGATTACCAGAGTTTTTTTTTTTAACAAAACTACAAAATGATTTTTAATTTTTATAGTATTTTCACAACAATCATGAGTATTTATTAAGAACCCAACAAGACTTATATTTTTTTAACATATTATCAAGTTCGGTGAGTACACTTAATTCAGTGAACTCATCTTTTATGATTTTCTTGTAAGTATTTACTTTGTGATACAATACTTTTTTAATTTTATAATATATTTTGGTACACTGATGTTTGTGAGTTGTGTTCTCCATTGTCTTAAATTTTGCTTACGTTTCACCTAACTTCCTTTACTACTGTTCAAAAGATGACAAATTTTTCTGGCAAAAGCAGCAGAAAAGACTTATGTCTCCACCATGGTATGATTTAAAATGCTTACATTGTGTCACCTTTTCAAATTCATCTTCGAATTTTCACATGCACAAGTCATGCAAAATCTGTCACCCCTTAGAAGTCATAAACAATTCTTCTTCCACTTCTTCTTGCTGTAGTCTTTTATTATCTTCAGGTTAAAAAAGTAATTATATTGTTGATTTTACAAAGCTTCCCCTTAATTTTTAAGCAAGCAAAGAGAAGATTCTTAGAATTTATTACTACCTCTAACATTGTTACTATGCATCTCTTTCAAATACCAAGCAATTTTAGAGACAAAGTAATTTATAATGTACATTATTCTACATATATATATATATATATATAAGACAACTTGAGTATGACACAAAGACACAAAGAAATGTTTTGATTGAGAAGGGAATGTGGGAAACATGGAGAATACAAGAACCATGAAATGTAAGAACAATATGTATATATGAAGAGAGAAAGAGAGTTGTTAAAGCCACACCTCCCTTTCCAACTTGAGATTTATTTTTGTACAAGTTCCATGTCCCCCACCCCATGCCCACTCTCTCCAACCCCTTGTAGAACTGCCAAAAATTAATGATATATGTATGTATGTTTAAGTATATACATTTAATTTTTATTTTATTTTTAATGAAACTCAACAATGACTTGTGCAATATATAATAGAAGAGCTTCTGATTTTGATAAGGCTAAGATCATAATTGTCAGTAATTTATTCAATTGGAATCATTCATTTTAAGTAATCATTTGAAGTTTGTTAACTTTATTCTGGATAATTAAATATTTTGTAATCTCTATGTGACTACTTTATTACATTAATTAGTAATTTTTAAATTTTTAAATTAGTTTTTAATAATTTAAAAATTACTATTGAGTTTTGTTTGTTTTGTTTTTTTTTGTTAACCTTATATAATATAGTTAAGATTTAAAAGTATAAAAATAATAAAATAATGATATATATATATATATATATATATATATATATATATTTTTTTATTGCAATGAAATCATAAGATCAAGGGCAGCATTTGATATTCAGAAGTGACACAATAAATAAAATAAAATAAAACAGCCATTGGTGGATGGTTTGGCCATAATGAAAAATGTATTGTTAAGAAATAACCACAATAATCAATTCTTTATTAGTATCCAACCTTTTATTTTGATTTTTTTAAATCTAAAAAATAAATGGGTATTATAATCTAAGTTACATATTTAAGTTATGAACAAAATTAATTTAGTTTGTTTATATATATATATATATATATATATATATTATAATTATAAAATTATAAATTAGATATGACTTCTTGAAGACTTGGATTGATATCTAAATTATAACGTAAAGATGAGAGCAAACCAAACATGAATATTTACATATATATAAACATACATATGTATATCATTAATTTTTGGCAGTGCTATGTTCGAAGGAGAGGAGAAAACAAGGGGGTGGAGTGGGGACAAGGAGGGTTGGGTCACAAAGAGTGGGCACGGGGTGGGGGACTTGTACGAAAACGAATCATGAGTTGGCAAGGGGTGTGGCTTTAACAATGTTGGGGTGTGGTTTTAAAAACTCTCTCTCTCGCTTTTATATATATATATATAGAGAGAGAGAGAGAGTGTGTGTGTGTGTTGCTAATGCTATCACAACGTTTGTGCTAATACCACCATATTTTTACTTTTGTTGCAATCCATAAGTTATTTGTAAAATATAAAAAGTAAAAATATAAATCCTCAAGTTGCAATCCACCACATGTCATCATAGTTTTTGCTAATGCCATCATAAGTTGCCTATATCTTATGTTGTGTGTGAGAATACACTTCATATTATACTAAAATGTATCTCAATTCTCATTTGTAGAATTTGGATCAAATCCCAACCTCCTTAATAATGAATATTAAAAGAAGATGCAATGTCACAATCCTTGGTGCTAAACTTATATTTCATAATTCAAGCATGTGAGACAAGATCTAAAGCATATTGAAATGTGTTGAACCAACAATCAACAAGAAGAAAGATTTGTGTTTTGTTGTCAATTAAATCCTCAAACTTTTAATTTCCTAATTGGAGAAGTGCTTACAAAGATTGAATCATAAGAACAAGGAGAAGTACTCACAAAGATTGAGTCATAAAAACAAGGTGGGTCAATTTAAAATTGAAGTGGGTTGATTTAATATTCCTCTATATGTGTACATACACAAATGCCTTGCAATGGACAAAACAAAAGTAGTCAACATGCTAACAATAACAACAAAACGACCATCCTTCCAAACAAGTAACAGCAGCCTTGCACGATCCACAACAGACACTTGACATAGGAGTGGGGTAAAGAGACGAACACAAAGCAATGATAAAGGACAAAGAAGAAGGTGTGAGAGGTGTGGCGTGGAATGGAAGGAGGTCAAATCGAAAAAGCATGGCGAACCCTGTCAACACAACACAACGCAACACCGCGGAGACAGCAAACAGCGCAAATGCCCCCTTAGCCCTACCTCACAAACACAACTCACAAACCCAACTGGGAGACTCATTTGTTGCTGGACGACGACGACGCCACCAACGCCATCGCCATCGCCATCGCCAAAACAACAAACAACCACAATTGCATAGTTGGAAGGAGCTCAAGTCAACCACGGTGTTGAGATGTCCAAACCCTCCACGGCCACGACGCTGCCTGGTAGAATATCTCTCTCTATATATATATATATGAATCGAAGCTGATGGGTACAACGCCCCAGCTGTGATCGCGTTTGGTCAGGCGTCTTTCTCATTGCCTCGATTTGTAGAAAACCCAAGGTGGTTGGTTGCCCATTAATTACCCTGAAACACCATTGAGTCGGGCCTCGCCATGGCCAAACTTTGGCGGCCTGATGATGTCCCCTTTTCTGAAAGCTGTCCCACGATGGAGACCTCTTCTGTGAAGATATTCTCTGATCCTTGCATTGCATATGCAATGATGCCGCATTTGGTAAGATTCGGTGTTTCGAGCTCCAGCCGATTGCGGCTCGAATTCTCTCATCTCAGTGCAGAGACGTGCCCCCCGCAACGGAAACTCTATGCATCTCGTTGTCGTGGCCACCAGATTGTTAACATGCGCGATGTCGTTGCGATGTAATAAACAGCTGACTGTGAACAGAAACTGTCTGGCGAGTCACACTATGTTGAGATTGCGCTGAGAAGTTGAGGAATTCTGCGGCTTTCGCGCGTTCAACAAAAGTTTCTTTATGGTCAACTTCCTCCTTGCCGCGGAGTCCGACAGCACCTTTGAGTTCGAGCGCTGGAATTGTTTCAGCAGAATTATCTGAAGACCACATAGTCTCCAGGCGAAAGGAGCGTTTGCCCTGCGCCGTGATGAAGAATTCGATGCTCTAAGGAAAGTATAATCATATTGCTGTGCTTGAGTAGTATACAACAAATGTGACAAGTGTTTCTCGGGGTTTCGACATTCAAAAATGAGGCGGATAACATTAAGTTGATAGAGGACCTTGCATGTACCGCCCTTTCCGTGAGCAATCTCCAAATTTTCAATCGTCATGAGCAGCATGACAATGGGTCGTTCTGCTTGCATACAGCTCATGGCGGCACGGAGAGTGCGATAAATCAATCACACCATGTGACAATCCCCGAGAGGAAATCATAAAGCTTTCGAGGTGCCTCAACAGGACCAAAAGTAAGAGGTTTCATGAATGCCTGACCAGTAGCTGAAGGTTGAGTGGAATTCATGGCTAAGAAATGGAGGCACTCAGCTGGGTGGCCATTGTCACTCGCCGGGCAGTGAAAGACAAATGTAATTGACATGAATTTCGTGGAGCAGGGCACGAGTCCAATTATGCTGCTCCTTCACGAATTCCCAGAGTAATGGCACTCCCGGCGCTACCGGATTCACGTGTTGGCAAAGGCTGGATTTCATGGTGCTGCATTCGTCCGTCGGATGCTCCGCTGGATATTGAGCTACCTCACTTCATTTCACATGGTGGGAGACAGGATTTAACGAGCTTTGGAGAAGGGCATGTTTGCGGTCGGGCTCATAGTAGGCACCATCACTGCATGGGATCTGGGTCTGGGTTGCGTCGCAGCCGTGGTCTGATTGATAGTCCCATATCTTACACGCAAGTGGAGTTGCAGCATTGTCCTAAAAATTCGAGAAGCTTTTTGTGGAGAATGCTACATTATTCTCTCGTAATCTACTTACGTGCCGAAGCGACTGGATCGCTGCCAAATGGAACTTTATGATCGCATTTTCGTGCCATGCCTACCGCAATTCTGCACATCTCTACACAAACGAGATTTCTCGCGATTGCCGATCGAACATTCATGGTAGACGCCGTCATTCGAAAAGCTCGCGGTTAGTGCAGGGCATCTCATTCTCTGAAAACAATTTCCCCGGTATCTGGAAATTCGTGTGTCTCTGTTTGCGAGCCAGGGACACGTTATGCGCCTTCACAAAAGCAATTCAGAACTCACCTACACATCCAGAGATGGTCTCCTGTGCGGAGTTTGGCAAGTTTCTTTCTCTTTCGATGTAGTTTAGTCATCTTATTTTCCTGGCTTCAGCAATTGCACTGAATGCTGTGCACAACTCAGAAGTTTTCGACATTCGGAACTACACACTAATCAGGGACAAAGCTCGAATGGAGGGAGAGCCTCAACAGGATGAGCAGGCAACAATCGTTCAAATACACTCGCTTCTCCGATTCTGAGCCAGAAACTGGCCTTTCGACAAAATTAGGGTTGGGACTTGATTTAGGGGAAATTCTTTCACCTTTACAATAACCATGATAGAATTATGAATTTGTGGGTATATGAACTATGTTGTGATGTTTCACTCTTTAACATGTGAACTCTTGGTAATATTTTATAACAGGAAATGAGACTATTCAGCGTGAATTGCAATTGTGCAAAGAGTGTGGGAGGGTGGAGTTCGTAATTGATGCAAAAACTTTCACCATATAGTGCTATTTTTTCATTAGTCTTACTATTTCTCAATTTCATAAGGACTTTATTCAAATTTGAATTTGAATTCGAAAGTGATATAACTTGTGATGAATGTTTGACAGCAAAAGATCATTTTCTGCAATTGTTAAGCATATGCAAACAAGATTCTTAGTCAAATTTGAATTCTGTCATCCATGGAAGTTTTGATTTAGTATTTTTTTCTTTTGATATCTTGATTATTTAAACTGATAAAAATGTATATGTATGTGTGTATATATATATATATATATATATATTGTGTACTTGTAATTAAAAGTAACATTTTTTGTACAAATTCTTCAATTAAATGTAAATAATAAAATGTTATGCCTAATTACATTTAATTGCAGACTTAACAGTATAATACTTACAAAAACTAACAAACCAAAGCACAAATAATTGCACATGGAACCTGTATTGTCCTTTGAAAATTTTCTTTAAACTTTTATTGCCAATAATGTAATAGAAATTAAAAAATAATTCGCAATCAATAACATGTTGGTAATGTCAACAGAATATATTTATTTATAAACAAACAATATTTTATATTTTAATCAATAAAACCAAGTTCATTAGTAAAAACTGTAGAATATTTAAAAATCAGTTAGCAGTTGGTTTGCTGCTAACTAGGGGTTTAATAGTAAAAATAGCACTAACTTTAAACAATTTTTGATAAAATTTTAATTTTTAAAAAATTACAAAAAATATTTAAATTTCGATTAAATTAAATAATTCATTTAATGTATTTATATGATATTAAGAAGTCAAAGTAAATAGTTGTTGAATGAGTCCAACATGTGGTTCATAGATTGAATTTTAATTGAAAACTTAAACCTTAACATAATTATCTAATTCAATATTATATTGATGTACTCTAATGTTTTGGCATTAAAATATTATTATTATTAGAGATCAGCATTTATAATTACATACTAAGGTAAAAGTTTAGTATGGCATATTAGTTAATTGAAAGCATGTACAAACATAGTGTAGAATAGGTAAATAAACTTTGTGGTAAGTTACTGGTTGGTTATTGATAACCTTGAAAATTAGACTCATGGTTAGGCAGTTTAGTTGGTAACAATAGGTTGTTAGTAGAATAAATGGTTAAGAATTCAAAGGGTCATGACCTTTGAAATCCGCTTGCTGATGTATCATCTTTTTGGTAGAATAAAGAGGTTGAAGAAAGAGAGATTGGAGCCAGACTATGAGAGTCGTAAGCTGCGGTAAGCTTGGTACTACTTCTTTGTTTTCTTTGTTTTTATTATTTGCTTATGAAGAATTGTGATTGAGAGAATTATTAATGAATTGATAGTCGTAGAATGGATTATGTGTTGAATTAAGACGGATGTAGTAAGCCTTGGTGTTTTGTAGTTTGATAATTGATTTCAGATAGCCAGAGTAAAGTCAATTGTGACACTAACAGACCCAATTCATATAACCAGTCTTTTCCCATGTTCAAACACACCTTTATTAGTTCAATTGCTTTGGTATATTGAAGCTTGAACACAACAAGAACAACATTTTGGTGCCGCTGCTGGGGAAATGATAACAATATGAAATGTTAGAAATTGATTGTATGGGAGATGGAATTACATGTTGAATGAGAACGCGAAAAGAATGTGTGAGTTATAATTCAAGGCACTATTGATTTTGTAAAGAAGAATGAAAGATTATGAGTGATAATCATGAAAGGGAGGATTATCAAAGAATTAATCAACAAGCAAAAGAAAGATAAGAGCAATTATGCATAAGAAATCTCCTACGGGAACAACAAAAAGAAATTGCAGGTCCAAGAAAAACCAAAGGAAGAAAAATTCAAATTCAAATAGTAAGGAGACCAGTGATAACATCAATGGCCACGGGAGTGCCAGAAGTACCAATTGCAGTACAAATGGGAGTAGTTAGAGACCGAACTACAAGTGTGGTACCATTACCTACTTTTAGTGGTTGGTTGGGCTCTGATCCCAATCACCATATATCTCAATTCTTGACAGCCTGCGTGGCTAATAATGGTAGAACTCAAGACATTTGGTTGAGATGGTTGCCAACAAATTTAAAAGATATAGCTTTTCAATGGTATAATCGACAACCAATGGGTAGATTTCTCAATTGGGAGGCCTTGAGGAATGCCTTCTTAACCCATTTTAGACTAATTGGATTTGAAGATTGGCTTAGAGAAAGTTTTATGAATAGCAAGATGTTTGCGGGAGAATCAATGGAGTCCTATTATGGTCAGATTGCGGATATACTTCGTAATTAGGCAAATAATCAAATGCCAGATGTATTTATATTATCGATATTAATCAATAGTTTGCATCCATCAGAATTAAAAATGTTTGTAGAAGAGGCTCGATCAGCTATGGTAGATGCATCGTTGGCACGAGCAAAGATGTGGGAAGAATGTCATTATGACGAATTGTTAACAGTGGGGGCCACAATGATTCCAAATTCAGGAAGCCAACAAATACAATCAAGAAATATGTTGATGGATAATTATCCACAAATGGTTGCATCTTATATGAAGAATGTTATGTTGCAAAAATCAATTAATGCTACACCACTCCAAGCAATAGCGCCAATAACAATGACACTTTATTGTACATCGCCAACCTATCAACAATCAGAGTTGCTTACAAATGTGATTGTTAAAGATCCAAATGAAGTCTTGTTATTAAATCTAATAAAGAAGATGGAAGAATTGGTAGTGAATTTGGATAAAGACAAGGAGAAACGACATAAACCTTGTAATATGAGACCTAATGTATGGTGTAATAATTGTAAGGAACAAGGTCATTTTGATATGGAATGTCCATCACCTAGACAAACGGGTGCTCAATGTACATTTTGTGGAGACACTACCCAAAATTGCTGGCATTTACAAACGCAACAACAATTCAGTAATCAAACCATGATCCCACCAACTCACTGGGATGTTAATCAAGTTCAATCGAGAAATAAATTTGGATGGAATGGAAAATTGATCTAATCGACAAAATCAAGCATTCCATAACTTTCAAAGTTCCAATTTTAATCAAAAGTCTGCATCAAATCCCTAGCACTACGGGAAGGAGCAGCACAGATATCAGCAATATGTTCCATCGACGTCATTGAATCAAGTTCCCTCCATTCCAACGGGACAATCAAAATCATTTTCTAATTCTACATGGAACAAGCCTAGTAGGTATATACTGGTGGAGACACTCAATATGCTTGATGGAAGTGCAAGAAGACCACTTCATTGTTTTTGTTGTAGACAGATTAGTCATTATGCCAGTGAAGTCTCAATCCCAGAGCCAATGACGATTATGCGCCAGTATGTGCGAATTGCAAGCAATCGGGACATACTTATCAGTAATGTAATGCTCCATTCAATTTCAATAATCGAGATCAGCAGATCCAAAACCAAGGAAAAATAGAAGAGATAAATCAAGATCCTCAAGATTCACCAGTTCATAGGATAGAAGTAGTCCAAGCTGTCCTTACAAGAAGTCAGTAAAAAGAGAAAGGACTAATTCAACATTTGGGTGATCTTGAAGCGAAGGGCCAATTAGACCCAATTATGGGGCCATCCAATTTAGGTCCTGACATGGGCCCCTTACTCAATATAAGACTTGAATTGGTTGTACACCCTAATGAGGTACCAATTACGAAGGCTTCGATTCCTTGTCAAGCTATTTCGTTCTCTATACAGTTTTGAGAAACGTCCTTTTCATTGAAAGATCATCTAAGAAACGTGAATTCTAAGGAACCAATATCAGCCCAATTGGGAGAACAATCTTATATATTGAAAGAACCAATTTTACAGGCTCCGTCAAATTCAGTTCCGGTAGCTTTATCAATTTCCAATATAAAGAAAACAAATTTACCTTCGTTAGTGTCTAGGACTGGGAAGAAAAAATGGACATTGGGAATTACCACTAATATAGAACCATATGATATTCTAAAAGATTTGGACGCCATACATCTTACGATCTCTAAGAAGCAACTATTGGCAGTAGCACCTGAGTGCCAAACTATCTTGAATTTCTCATTAATTTGTCGCAGATCTCGAAATAAAGAAATCCAAGAAGTAAGTTTGAATCCTGATCCGGGTGCACCAATGATTGATGTCTCAATTGATGGAGTGTTATTATCGAAAGTGCAAGTAGACGGAGGATCTAGTGTAAATCTTATGAATGCGACTATAATGGAGGAGTTGGATTTGGATCACTTATTGCCTACTACAATGGTTTTGAGAATGGCTGACTCCAATCGAGTTAAACCTATGGGTATTTTACGAAGTATTGATATAATAATTGTGGGGATTACCTATAAAATTGATTGTATTATTTTTCAATTGCAAAGCTCTATATTGTCATATCCAATTTTATTGGAGCAATCGTGGTTGTATCAAGCTAAAGCTCGAAATGATTAGGACCGTGGTACATTGACAATTTGGAAAGGTAATGATAAAATTGTGCTTCAAATGTACCCTGTCCAATATCATGGAGAAACTCAAGTTGTTAGTTCAGAATTCACGTCGGACTGTGAAGATGAATCTACAGAAGAAAAAATTGGTCCACATGACCCAATTTATGCTGATATAAGATAAGTTGTTGAGTACAGTAGAATGAAAAATTAGTGTAGGGGACTGGGAGAGAACTTAGTTCCTCCAGATGTTATTGACAATTCTGATCATATGATTGCATATTAGATGAATAGATAGGATGTTAATCACATTAGTACAATGGAAGTGGAGTTTGAAAGTTCTAATGTGTCAGATTTTATGAAAGATTCTCGAATTGAGTAGAACATTAGTCTAGAGACTTCTGAAATTCCATGATGTCAACCAATTAATTTAGGTATAGGGGAGGCTTTCCAAATCATCCAAATTTACGACAATATAAAAGGAAAAGAGAAAGAAATTTGGATGGATTGCTTTTTAACGCATAAAACTACTTTCGCATGGTCGTATGCAAATTTGAAAGGAATTCTAGTTGAAGTTTGTGAGTATCGAATTATATTGGAGGAGAACGCTACACTAGTATGCCAAGACAACATCGACTTAATCCAAAATACTTACTTATGGTAAAAGAAGAACTGGATAAACTCTTCGAGGTTGGATTTATCTATCTAGTTCCTTTTTGTGAATGGATTTCACCGATTGTTATGGTACAAAAAAAAAATTGAAAAGTTTGCATCTGCCAAGATTTTCGAAAATTAAATGTGGCTACCAAGAAGGATTATTTTCCTTTACCATTCACGGATAGTATATTGGATGTTGTGGCTGGACATGAATGTTATTCATTTCTTGATGGATTCTTCGATTATAATCAAGTTAAAATTGTAAAAGAAGACTAGTTAAAAACTACTTTTAGTATGGATTGGGAGACTTTTGCCCATAAAGTTATGCCATTTGGGCTTTGTAATGCACCAGCTACATTTCAAAGGATAATGATGCAAGCGTTCCAAGATTATCTATGAATTTCAATGGAAATATTTCTAGATGATTTTTATACATTTAGTACAAGAGCTAGGCATTTAGAATGTCTAGGTCAATGTTTGAATCAATGTGTCAAATATGAAATTTCTTTAAATTCGAAAAAGTACCAATTTGATGTGCCTTCTAGTATACAGTTGGATCATATAGTTTTAATGGCAAGCATCGCTACAAATCCGGATAAAATAAAGATTATAGTAGAATTAAAGCAACCAAACACTGTTATGGATGTTTGAGCATTTTTCAGCCATGTCAATTATTATCGGTGATTTATCTATATATTTGCAATTATATGTCTTCTCTTGAAAAATCTCTTGAAGAAACCACCAACCGATGAAACCAGTCCATTTTGGACAAAGGAATGTACAATTGCATTTGAAACATTGAAACAGAAATTGGTTTTAGTACCAATATTGGTAGCACCTTATTGGACAAAACCATTCCAAGTTTATGTGTATGCATCTAATGTCGTGATTGGTTCTTTGCTAAGCCAGAAAGATGACCAGGGTTTTGATCACCCTATTTATTATGTAAGTCGTCAATTGGTAGCAGCTGAAATAAATTATACAACAACCAAAAGAGAAGCATTGGAGATGATTTATTTCGTACAAAAGTTTCAACATTATCCTCTTGGTTATAAATTTGTTTTCCATGTTGACCATGATGCTTTAAAATATATGATTGATAAGCCTCAATTGAGTGGTTGTATTGTATGATGGGTTTTACTATTGCAGGAATTTGACTTTACTATTCAAGTAAGACCAGGAAAATCACATTCCAATGCAGACCATTTATCTTGGTTATCCAATATATTGGGTAATGAACCCATTAACGATATACTATCTGATGTGGAATTCTTTGCAGTAGATGTAATTACTCCAGAGTATAGTGAAATAATTCAATACTTGACATTTCAAATCTTTCCACCCAATTTTAATAAAAAGTTTAAACGATGCTTAATATTAAATTGTGTACCTTATACGATGATTGGTGAAGTTTTATATAAACAAGGTAAGGATGGAGTTTTGCGACACTGTATTTATCAGACTAAAGTACGTACTATATTAGAAGGTTGCTACTTGGACAGTTGTGGTGGACATTTTGCGGGGGACAACACTGCTCGTATAGCTTTACAGGCTGGTTATTGGTGGCCAACAATGTTTGCAGATGTCCACCAATTCGTCCGTCATTGTGACCCATGTCAAAGAACAGGTCGACCGATTGGAACTTCAGCAATGCCATTGGTTCCAATTCTGGCTCAAACACCTTTTGAAAAATGGGGAACTGATTTTCTAGGACCAATTACACCAGCCTCGAGAAATGAATAAAAATAATATATTATGGTAGCAACGGATTATGTAACAAAATGGGTTGAAGCTATAGCTACAAAAACCAATAGTACAAATATAGTAGCAACCTTTTTGTATGAAAATATTATTACATGGTTCAGTTGTCTACAAAAATTGATTAGTGATCAAGGAATTCATTTTATAAATAATACAATTGAAGCACTTATGGCTAAATATGAGATAAAATATTGAAAGACTACACCATATCATCCTAGAGCCAATGGACAAAGAAAAAAGACTAATGGACTTTTATATAAAATCTTAACAAAAATAGTTTCAAGAGCAGGAACAGATTGGGACACTAAGTTGTTTGCAGCTTTATGGGCATACTGTACTGCATATAAAGTTACTACCAATGCTACCCCTTTTCAATCGGTTTATGGCTTAAAAGCAATATTATCTATTGAATTAGAAGTCCAAAGTTTATGAATTGCTATAGATACTAGATTAGGAGATTAGGATTCATTACGGCACTGTTTAGAAGAATTGAAAAAATTAGATGAAACTAGAGCCAATGCATTAATAATCATGGAAACTACAAAAAAACGAAGGAAGACTTATTATGATAGTAAGCTTAGACCAAAGGCTTTTATGCCAAATGATTTGGTATTTCTTTATGATAGTCAATTTAAAAATTTTCTAAGAAAATTTCAAGTTCGATGGCATGGGCCATATCGAGTTATTGACAGATTTCCAAATGGTTCAATAAAATTCGAAGATTTTATGGATACTAAACTTACGACATGGATCAATGGCAATCGGCTTAAACTTTATCATACATAAACCCGAGACGGGTTTTTTATTCCAAAAGGGGGGGATAAATAATGATGATGATAGGATATTTCATCATGACAAATCGTGGGAAATAAAGGGGAGCCAAGCTAATTAATTAGACCATAGTAAGAAGTAGGAGGGGGGCTCTTGACAAGCATCATGTTTTCTTTTGTGATTAAGGAGAAGATAGCAAACATAGTGTCTAAGAAAGCAAGGTTGAAGACCGATTGGAAGAAACGGCAAGAATGGTTGCAAGTAGAGGTTGCAATGTTGTAGACTAAACTAGCCACATTAGAGAAGGAGGCCAATAATGTAGTACGGACCAATACACTAGTTTCAGCGACAACACCTTCAGAGATATCCGCTGCTACGTCTTTATAAGTTGAGGGTAAATATTATTTGTGAGGACTCTGCACAATTAAAAATGGGGCTATGTAGAATAGGTAAATAAACTTTGTGATAAGTTATTAGTTGGTTATTGATAACCTTGAGAATTAGACTCATAGTTAGGCAGTTTAGTTGGTAACAGTAAGTTGTTAGTGGAATAAATGATTAAGAATTCAAAGGGTCATGACCTTTGGAATCCGCTGGCCGACGGATCATCTTTTTGGTAGGATAAAGAGGTTGAGAAAAGAGAAATCAGAGCCAGACTCTGAGAGTCATAAGTCGAGAGCTAGACTGTGAGAGTCATAAGCTAAAAGCTAGACCGTGAGAGTCGTAAGCCGAGAGTCAGACTGTGAGAGTCATAAGCCGAGAGCCAGACTGTGAGAGTCGTAAGCTAGGGTAAGCTTAGAGCTACCTCTTTGTTTTCTTTGTTTTTATTATTTGCTTATGAAGAATTGTGATTGAGAAGTATTGTTGAATTGATAGTCGTAGAATGGATTATGTGTTGAATTAAGACTGATGTAGTAAGTCTTGGTATTTTGTAGTTTGATAATTGATTTCAGATAGCCAGAGTATAGTCAATTGTGACACTAACAGACCCAATTCATATAACTAATCTTTTCCCGTGTTCGAACCTACCTCTATTAGTTCAATTGCTTTGGTATACTGAAGTTTAAATACAATGAGAACATGACATAATAATAATATTATTATTATTCTACAATATCACAACATGAATCAAATTGTTTGGCTTATAAACTAAAATACATGTATTTATTTTTACATGTGTATTATATATATTTAAGTCTATCATACATATTTACTCAGTAAAATTTTATAAATACGCTTCAACCTTGAAAAGTGGTTCAATTTTTAAATCATAAATCATCTATAGATTTTATTTCTTTTGGCTCTATATGTTTAGAACTTATATGATTTTAAATTATTTTGCATATGCATAGATTTTTAAAATATGATTACATGTGATAATAATGGTAATATATATTTTTCTTATATAAAAGCCTTAATTATGATGGTTGACTTGTTTATAATGATAACTTATAATTCAATGTTTCCTTTATAAACAAGCACTTGAAAAAATGCAAATAAAATTTTATATCTAAGTTTAGTCTTCTAAAAAATATCTATCTTATAAATTAGATTCTTAGCATACAAGTCTTATAGTCTTTAAGAAACATATATTTTTTTATTGTGAATTAATATGTATAGAAATGAGATTTTAGTTATTTTCAATCTTATCACCTTATTTATTATATTTTAGACTTTATTCAAGACTATATAGTTTTCTTTTTTGTAGTTTTTTTTTTTTTTTTTTTTTTTTTTTTTTTTTTTT